>NW_026521055.1:134163-186670 GCF_023375685.1 Ictalurus furcatus | reverse complement strand
CACAGAAAATGCTCTAAATGAATATGCCAAGATAAAGAGTTTAAGGATGGGAATTTACTTATGTTATGTGAAAGACACCATTATATGCAAGAACTTTTTAGGACAAAGAACAGACAACTGCTCAGCAAAGTCAAGGAGCTGTTGATGCATGCATTTACTGACATAAATGTACTGATTGGATATCGAGAATACAATACAAGTTGACTTATTAAGAACACTGCGTCACTACGAGCATGCTTAGGTACCTATGCTCTGCTGATGTAGAGGCTGAGGCGTCCAGATCCTCTGAATCCTGCGTGAGCAGATCTATGTACTTATTGATAAAATGACTCTGGCTCTCTAATGTTTGAGCCATGGTCTTTTTCCAGCCACAGTTCAGCTTTCCTTTTTCTCTCTGCTTTGTCTTTGTCCCACACAGTCTGCAACACACACACACAGGTAGATTTAAGCTCTTCAACACTTTTAAAGGGTGATGGTTAATATGTCAGTGGAATAGAAAGTTGCTCAAAGTCTGACCTCCTTGTGACAGTGCCCTGTTCCTTCACAGGGAGGTGCAGCAGCTGTGCCCTCACGCATCGTTTTAATGCTAACCACCATCTGTTGTAGAAAAGATACATAATTTAGGAAAATACTTTAAAAGAAACTAGTTAGAACTACATGCACACACAATCAAAGTCTTGCAAAATTAAGCAGATGTTCAATAGAACACATTTGTGCACTAAAAAGTATATACACACAACCATACCTTAATACTGAAGATGCATTACAATTTTTACTAACATTTAATTTGCCTGTTTCTCTTCAAAGTACATACTACAATACATCATTAGCCTTGGCCTACACCATGGCCTTTATATGTACATGTTCTGCCTGGTGCAGGTGTCCTGACAGTTTTCACTATATGGAAAATAAAATGCACACATCACAGTGCATGGAAATTCAGTTTGTGTAGTAAGCAATCCTTACATGTCATTTAAATATTCATGTTGACATACAGCTTTTAAGTAATACGCACAATAAGCCACATCAAAACACCCCTAGGGCCACCTACAGATGATCAGCAGCAAAACCGCTTTGTGACAGTGAAGCATTTGTGCTTCACCGTGGTGAGAGGTGCTGCTTTGCCCTACCGGCCACGCCACCTTGAGCGGTGTTGCACTGCTTGGATTTCAAACAGGTCTTGATGATGCAGCACTGCTTTAAACTTCATGGTAAACGCTCATCTTTTGTATGTTGCGGCCTACCTTCAGTGAGCGAATTGCAAAACATGCTAAGCTGCCACCTGGTGGACATATTAGGTGCCGCATAGAGAGAGAAAGGCAAATTGCAAACATAATCAGATGTAATTTCACTTTAAGGATCCAGCGAATCATGTCTTTGTGCACTTCCAAGTGAGGCGCGCACTGCAAGGTCTCTCTAACAGAGCAGGATGCTTGGAGTGTTGCCGGGGGCTTCACCGGGACCTGTGATACAAGAACCACAGATCTAACTACAGGCTTGAGACTTTCTATTGTGTGAGATGATGTACAAAACTTATGGGAGATTTTGAGGGTGAAGTTGAAAGTAACTTCATCGTCATCCCCAATGTTCTCTAGCTGTTGCTGCTCCTCCAGCAGAGCCATGGCCTATCAGTGTGCAGCACCTGTAGCAAACAACACATACAGAATTGTGAACACTACTCAGTCATTAAAAAGTGATGCTCATGAACACAGCATAGCAAGTGGAATTTTGTTGAATATACTACACTATATCATGTCATTTTAACAAATCCAAACATTTACCCTCTGCAGCATGGACTCAGACCAGTGTCCTCCACTGGGCTCCATAGCCCACTGCAGCACAGCTCCCAGCATGCCAAGCAGCACGTCACACTGCAGAATGTTTACCAAGCTGGCAAACAGTGGGCAGAATGGAGGCAGGGCTACGACACACACAGACACTCACACTTCAGCAATCTGCATTCAACTGACCAATCATTTTCAGATATGACTATAATCACTGAAGAAATAGCTTACCTGGGTCCTCTCCATTCTGTCTCTTAAGCTTTCGCTGAGCTTCCTCTGCCTGTATCCAAAATAACTACATAAAAATTTAGAAAAACCATTAGTGCTCATGTGACTAAAGAGAATTACTAAATCTGCCAAAAGCAGCACATCACCTTAAGGACATCCTCAGCACTAACAGCCGAATCAAAATGCAAATGGCTAAGTGCATATATTGAGCTTCCAAAGAGGATTTCCTGATTAGACCACTAGGCACTCAAACTGGTATTTTGTCATTTATGTGCTTTTCTTTATCAATCACACAATCTGACAGAGGCTCTACACTTAAGAGAAGGAACTAAAGAATGAAGTAACACGTGAGTTGTAGACAGTTTTAGTTACTGCGTAGCAGGAGCTCGGGTACATGCTTTAAGTAGTGAATTATTATTTACAAAAACTGTTTTCAGAATTGTAATGCTGTTCTCTCCAGGGAAGGGGTCACAATGTTAACTGATGTCTGCCCCAGAGACAATAACAGCACCGAGACTCTTCCCATAATGTCTAACCTGAAATCTTCCTGTAATGCTGGCAGACCGAGGGGTCCTGGTCCATGCACCATGGAGGACATTTTAAGCTCATTGTTAAAACACTGATTTTGAGTTTCTTGAAGCATTTTTGGTGTTCATGTTGGAAGTATGCTTGGCTCTTTATCTTGTTGAAAGCCAAGTCTGAACCTCCTTGGCAAAGGCAAGCTAAAGGTTCTGGGCTAAAATATGATTGCTCCACCGACCACCAATTAATAATCTCTCTCTCTCTGAAAATTAAAATAAAAGGCACAGAAATATGACAAAACTCAAACGAAGCAAAGAAACTGGATAGGGCAGGTTTCTGAATTCATATGCATGGATCAAGTTTCCTGTCTACTCTGTAGAAAAGCATCTGGAAGGAAGGAAGGAAGGCATCTGGAAGGAGAATGAGACACCAACTTAAACAGTGCAACACTATCAAGGACTCTGTCCATTCCTGTCTCTTTATTCTCCTAAAATACAGACTTATGAAAGCCTTTGAAACACATTTCATAAGAAGGCTTTCGATATAATATAATATAACTGGACAGCAGCACATAGAAAATCCATAACTAATTGAATAATTCCCATGAGTACGTCTACTCACATTTTCAGGCAAGGCCTTGACCAGCTCACTGTGAGCCATGGGACGAATACAAAGCCGATGTATGATTTCTCTCTTTAGTTCATCACAGTCTCTACATGCCCAATGCCTGGTGTAAACCGCTCACCTAAGACACACACAGATAGCAAATAATACACACAATTATTAGCGCACACATACCTTTCTGGCTGTGTATTATTACAAATATACATAACAAATAAAACGGCCCTATCCACGTCTTTAATTTGCTTCCAAAACGGTCTGCACTCACCCACAACCATTATATGAGGTGAGCATCTCTTCTATTAAAGTGCTGTTCTGCTGGATTACATCCTGGAACAGAAATTACCATAACTGTGAGAACCACTCAATGCAGAAAAGGCAATTACTGAAAACATGTATTACACACCTTATCCGTGTTCTCGATGTTGTATCTTTTCCTGCAGTCGGCTGAAACTAACGATATGAAAGAGCTCAAAACGACTGAGCACAATCATCAGAAAGTGGTTGGGATCCATCATGGAAGCCCCCACCTGCTCACAGTACACCAGAATCATTGCTCAGAAAATTCTTCTCATTTTCATTATATAAATAACTATATATAAAATAATACAAATACACACAAAAAAAATACAAAATGCCAACCTGGAGCATCATGAGGTCACTCATGGAGCATCATCAATCACTTCACATTGTATTGGTTGTTGACCTGTTAAAAAACAAACAAACAAACAAACAAAAATATATATATATATAATTTAAAAGGGGGGGGGGGAGGTTGTTTATAGGTTAGCATTTTATGGTGCTAAACAATACAAACAGATTTAAAAATATTTCATTTGTTTACAGCATACCTAATTGGATAATGAGTAGTCATTTACCGTCCACATCCCAGCATGCACCTGTGCACAGAGAACCAGGCAGCGAAGTGGGTCTCAATCACCATCGGGGGCTCAGTACACACTGTGGAAAAGGACACACCACATTTGTTGGTACAAATATTCTCACACACACCAACCACCACCAACATACATACCTGTAAACTGCGAGTCACTTCTGTCTTGCTAAGGAGAGCATGAAGTCCTTAATAAAATAAAATAAAATAAAATAAATAAGTAAATAAATAAAAAGCAGAAATTAAGTTTAAAATCCTCAATTTCAAGAAACACTGAAGTACACACTTTTGATAAACTTGGTACATTCGGTCTCCTACCTGCAGGCAATCTAGACACCGGTAGGTGAATGCTGACTTTCTGTTGTGAGACACAGCAGCGGATGGTGTCCACTGAGTGTCCACACATACTAAGAGTGATGGGTTGTTCTCCATCAGTAAAACCGCTGTGGCAGTGAGTCAGAACTGTTAGGCACTTCTTACAGGCTTCAATTAGCACCCACTCCTGCAAATATATAGCACATAACAGGCTCAGCATGGACAGTCCTTATGCAAAAGGCAAATTGCAGGGTGCGTCTTTGATTGATAAACTCAAGGTCATGCACACATCAGATGTTGGAGTAGGTACCTGGCCACTGAAAAGTAGTTTTATGACTGCATTCAGATCTCCTGTTCTGTTAGCTCAAGGCAGCTATTATAAATTGCCGTTATATCCTCTCAGAAATTCAGGTTAGCGTAGGTGAGGCAGCCAGCAATAAATATAATAAATATTTACATATGACCTAGAAATCTTGTCAGAAATCACTTCAGGCTACAACATACATGCACACATACAGGGTGTCGTTAAAAAAGAAACTTGTAACGATATTAATCGGTACAATATTTAAGGACCTAATAAGGATTACATGCAGCCCTTTGACTACAGAACAGCTTGAAAAATTCTTGGAATGCAGTCACGCAAGTCCTGAGTGCATTGTGTTGGGATGTTCTTCATTCTTCACCAGGAAAACCCCTCCGTTCAAGAGATAAAGGAGACGGACATCTACTGAGTCTGCATTCCAGATACTCCCATAAAAGGGTCAATGATGTTTAAACCTGGTGATTTAGGAGACCACTGTGTTAGTGTTCAGTACACATATATATTCAGTATACAGTAGATAAAGAACTTGAGAGTTGCTGTACATGTATAGCTACAGTTTTCCGTTACCTAACAGAAAAACAACTCAGATGTTTTACTTTGGGATCATGTGGTCCTACAATAATGTCAGCATTTTCGTTAGCAACATGACATTAACTAATAGAGCCACTGTAGTAATAGCAATAATTTTATAGAGCTTAAGTTGTTAGGCATCAGTATTAACAGAACTGTCAGTGACTGGAACAATAGTTACAGTATAAATCAGTATACAGTAAGTGGGTAATATATGTAGTGTATGCATGCATTTTGTTTTACCCCAACCAGCCACATCAACCAGTAGTACTATGGCATAAAGCATAAACTGATTTTGATGGTTGAGCATCAAAAATGCTTCTGGTATTTCACTTTAAATCTGCTTTGACTGCTCTGTGTTTCAGCCAAATCATAGCATTTCAGCCAAATGATTGTATCGTGTAAAGCAACCATCTTGAATGGCATAGTCACTATTAAACTATGGGAAAAGAGTTAGTGTGAACACCAAGTGATCAGAGATCTCATCACCACTAAAATTTCCAGAAACAGAACTGGGTCCACTTTCGAGTCCAACTGTACTGTGAACACCAAAAGCACTGAGGCCATTTGCAGCTCCCTTTCAGGTCTCGCTTATATTAAACCTAGAACTCCTGAACCTAAATCTTTCGCCATCCCGTCATCAGTGAGCTCGCCTCAATCTCGTCAAGTGATGAATGAAATCTGATCTGTGCTGCGACTCTGACCCTTCGGCTCATGATGAATTGAGCAAACGCGCTCAGTTTTTAATTGCAGCGTCCTAACTGAACTAAATGATTTTTATTACTAGAAAAAAGCAAAATGACAGTAGGGGCAATGCCGCAGCGGGCAAGTGATGTAATCGCTGTGTGGCCGAACACCATGTAACACCGGGAACACCGACTAACGCATCAAGCCAATTTTGGGGACTGATGCACCTGCAATTACAACACCCACTATTTAGCCGAACTGGAGCTCTGTCAGTTGCCTGTTACTTCTGAAAACTCATTAAGGGATCATTTTCAGACCATTTTTATAGTGGCTGCATGCTGTTAGCTGGCACAATGATTCACCCATACACAATAGCTGTGCTTGTCAAGATGCTTTTTCATGTACTGTTAGTTATTTTGTCCACTTCCTGCACGTCGAATACTTCCTTCTTATTTGAAGGCTTCCATGTATAGATTTAAATTTACAACCACATGTAGAACTTTGACCTTCAAGAAATCCCTACTCAGAGCCAATCATTTCCATACACCTCAAAGACATGACAAAGACAAAAGTCCTGTGATCTTCAGACAGATCTTGTTGTTTTTAGTTTGTGCAGGAATAATATGTGCATTTGCTGCTATGGTCGCACTACCAGAACTCCTGTAGAGTGTGCACATATTGTAATATACTAGTACTGGTGAGTGTGTTAGTACTCACATCACTGGCACACCACTCTTGCATCACTGAGAATGTGTGTGAGCTTCATCTGCAATGTGAAGGCTGTCACCCACAATGGTTCCATCTCTATGTCTTGGTCCACGTCGCGTACTACTGGGTCCATACCCTGCAGAAATCACAAATCCCCAACACACATTATACTACTGATATTAAAGAACATGGCTATATTTCCCCCCCTACATGATTATTACATCTATAACTGCAAGTTAACATGGCTTATACAAACACACGTAAACACACTGCATGCACTTGAGCAGCTCCAAGAAAGCATCAAGTCCTTCCAGAAACTTCTCCCTGAGCTTGTCGGTCCACTCTGTTGGACGGCTAATCAGGACATATCTGAGTTTAAAAAAAAAAAAAGTTTAATGAGAATGATTAGCTATTAATTATCATTAATAATGATATTCTCTGACAGACAGTGTAACACATTCTGCTTTTTTCCAGCCGTACTTGAGGTCTTCTATAAGACTCTGGACCCTGCGGAATTTAAAGACCTTTTGTGCACTGTAGAGTTCAAACTGAAATCGTCCCTGCTGGTCTGGATGTCTCAGGTGATCATCGAGTGTGCGGACGATCGTGGTCATCAGGCTCTCCTCTGTGATCAGCATCCGTGCCTGTAATGAGGATAAGACCACAAATCGGTCTTCTAATAGTGATAAAGTTAACATTTTGTTACAATTCCAATAAATAGTCAAATGAAATGCACTTCGTTCAACCCTACTTTAATAATAAATGTTTTCCCCAAATAGGGAAAACGACCTTGCTGCTAGATCTTTAATCATTCTATTAAGCTGTATATTCACTATACAACTGGGGGGAAGAACAGTTAAAGTGTGAACATTCAGAATTGAGTGAATCTAAGAAGACTGTTTCTCCCAACACGTACATGATACCAAAGCCACTGCACACCAGATACAGTGGAGCTTGAAATGTGAAAGTTTTCTATATTTCTGCATAAATATGACCTAACACATCAGATTTTCCACACAAGTCCTAAAAGTAGGCAAGAACCCAATTAAACAAACCAGACTGAAATATGATACTTGGTCAATTATTTATTGAGGAAAATGATGCAATATTACAAATCTGTGAGTGGCACAAATATTGTACTTCTAACCATAGAGTAAGAACCTCGAAGATTAGCAGTTAATTTGCCTGAATCTCAAGAGAAAGTGGGTCATGCAGCAAGAAAACAACCTTAAACACACTTTTCTTCTTTAACCATTTTTGGTAGAATGAATTAAGTGAATGTTTTGGAATGTTCAAGTCAAAGTCCTGACCTTAATCCACTAGAAATGTTGTGGAAGGACCTGAAGGAAGCAGTTCATGTGAGGAAACCCACCAACATCCCAGAGTTGAAGCTAAAATTCCTCCAAGCCGATGTGCAGGACTGATCAACAGTTACCGGAACTGTTTAGTTGCAGTTATTGCTGCACAAGGGGGTCACACCATATCCTGAAAGCAAGGGTTCACATACTTTTGCCACTCACAGATATGTAATATTGGTTCATTTCCCTCAATATATAAATGATGAAGTATTATATTTTTGTCTCATTAGTTTAATTGGGTTCTCTTTATCTATAACCCCAATTCCAAAAAGGCTGGGACAATATGGAAAATGCAAAAAAAAACAAAACAAACAAACAAACCCCAAAACCAAAGAGACATTTGAAAATTCAATTCACCCTGTACTATATTGAAAACACATTATTTGATGTTGTACTTTGAATATTTAAGAAATAAATTGAATTCACACTCATTTCACATCTGATGACTGCAACAAACTCCTAAAAAGTTGTTTAACACTGTGTAACATCACCATTTCTTTTATTAACAAGCGGGATTTTCTACCATTCATCCATTATAGATTTCTTCAGCTGCGCAACTATACAGGGCCTTGGTTGCACTCTTTTGCGCTTCATAACGCACCACACTTTCTCAATCAGAAACAGGTCAGGACACGAAGGCACCGTGAAAATTTGCACTGACAGGTAATGGAGAACTCCCTGTCATGGTCATCCTTCATGTAGGGCTGGACGATATGGCCAAAATGTAGATCACGATATATTGCTTAATTTCGGTCGATACGATATAACTCCGATATCGATAAGAACAATATAAATCCTCAGAAAAACTGCCAAGGACACCCACAACAGATGTCTGTACCTTCAAACTTCTGTAAAATGAATGCCAAGTCTATGAAACCTCCTCCTATAAAACTATATAATAATTTAGAAATTAAAAAAATTATTTTGAATTTAACCTTCATACAAACAAGAAATGTGAAATCACTGTCAAATAAACAAAACTCTCACCTTTGTCAATATTAATATCTTTAACTTATTACTATTTTATTCTTATAGATTGAAATAAAAGTGCTTCAGCCAGGATAAAAAAAATATGAAAAATGCTCAGAGTTGCTGAAGAAAACAGAAAAAGTGTGAGCAATAACAAGAACACATGTTGCTGGGGCAGGGACATTGTTGGGGGTCGATGACACCCTATGACAGGCTCTAGAGGTTTCTAGCAAGAAATACAAGCTGGTCTACATTATCTGGCTTCAAAGATGCCCTTTTACATGTGACAATGTTGCCACCTGTACTAAAAACCCTCTCAGTGGGGGAGCTTGTGGCTTGAATACACAAGTAATGTTTTGCCAGTTGTCCTACTCTGGGGAAGTTCTTATGAGAGACACTAACAAACAATCTGACAGAGGCTCTACACTTAAGAGAAGGAACTAAAGAATGAAGTAACACGTGAGTTGCAGACAGTTTTAGTTACTGCGTAGCAGGAGCTCGGGTACATGCTTTAAGTAGTGAATTATTATTTACAAAAACTGTTTTCAGAATTGTAATGCTGTTCTCTCCAGGGAAGGGTCACAATGTTAACTGATGTCTGCCCCAGAGACAATAACAGCACCGAGACTCTTCCCATAATGTCTAACCTGAAATCTTCCTGTAATGCTGCAGACCGAGGGGTCCTGGTCCATGCCACCATGGAGGACATTTTAAGCTCATTGTATAACACTGATTTTGAGTTTCTTGAAGCATTTTGGTGTTCATTTGGAAGTATGCTTGGCTCTTTATCTTGTTGAAAGCCAAGTCTGTATCTCCTGGCAAAGGCAAGCTAAAGGTTCTGGGCTAAAATGTGATTGCTCCCCTCCCTCTCCCTCTCCCCCTCCCCCTCCCTCTGCTTCAGCGGTTCAACCCCAGATACCAGGCAAAAATTACTTCATGTATACAGAGATCCCCAAACTATACACCGAAACCAGACCTCATTTCAGAACATCTCAAAGAAAAGACATTTTATGCCTACATATTTATTATATATCTATTTTGTAATTGCTTTTTATATTATGTGACTGTTGTTTTTTATAATGCTCAAGTGTTTAAATAAAGGAGTTAAAAGTATTATTTATTTATACACAAAGTGGTATTGAGTATCGTGTATTTTTGCTGGTATCAGTACCGACTACTAGATTTTTGGTATCGTGACATCCCTAGATTGGACATTCTATGTTTGAGTTATAACAACTTCCTTTTTCATGGTGAAACTTCTAAATTTGTGAGAGCGCCACGCCCACGGCGAGCAGCAAAAATTCAAAAGCTTCGCAATTTAGCATCGTCAATGCCTGTAGATGAGACTGACCGAACGTGATGCCGATCTGATGAAAGCTCTAGGAGGAGTACGTTAAAGTACGAGGCCTGGAAATGGCAAAAAACGGAGGAAAAAATGAAGAGAAAAATCAAAATGCTGACTTCCTGTTGGGTTTAGGGTATGGGTTCAAGAGACCAGGGAGTCAGCCATTTTAAGTGTTGTCTCAATTGCAAAATCCTTCCAGTGCACTGGAACGTTTGCTCCCTAAAAAATCCCACAACGCACCACAAAAACCAGGGAGCATCGATACTCACTATGTTCCCTTACTGGAAATGACCTCATGTCTCTCAGCTAATGTCTCTCTCTAGTGTCTGGTTTAAAATGAGCTCAATCTGCAAATCCAAGGTGCCTGATGTGTCCATTGTTGCTGAATATTTGAATGGAGCTATACTGAGAGCTATTGTAAATGCACTGTAGCACTTGTCTGTCCTGCAGACTTCATAGTTGAAAATGTGAACTGCTTGCTCCCGAAACTTCTTTAGTGCAGATTAGGGCTGCACAATTAATGGAATATCGATCGCGATTACGATTTTGACTGCCCACGATTAAATGAACATGATCGACTGCGATATTGACATTTAAATTCCGTCCTCCGCTCACAGAAAACTCCACTGCAGATCAAATCAAGCGGCTCCTACACTACAGCCAATCACCATAGAGTGGCGCCGGGATGACGTCATTTTGTAGTGCCAAAACCCCGAAACGGAATTAGCATTTTAGCCCTCGAGTTGCTAGCTTCGCTTCGAGCTCCAGAGCGAGGGGAAATCATGAAATTAGCCCGATGCTAAATAGCACTTCAGAGGTTGTCGGGGACATTAAACCTAATCACGCTGAGTGGGAAAAAAACTTTGCAGATAAACTCGGGGCTCTACGGTGCAACTATTTCACTCACATCTGTGACTGAAAAGTACTTTGTGCGACTGTGAATAAATATTTATTCACACCGGTGCAAGTGACCTGTTCGGAGTTGTATAATACAAACGGAATAAAAACTACAGGAAGTCCAAAATACATCTACACCGCGCAACAGTTACTTTCACACTGCTTTTCATCTCCTCAGTCCACTGTACAAGTGTGGAAATACTGCAAAGAAGCCATTATGATGAAGTGACTCTACATCATCTGCTTCTCTCAACTGTCCGATCTCACAACCGCCATCTTTTATTGATCCCGCAAAATGACCCGAACTTTCACCTGCTCGTGTAGACACAGCGGCTTCGGGCGGAGTAAATTAATAATAACGTTACAAGGTGGGTTTAATTCAGACTTCTTTATTAAATAATTCCTCACCAATCATAATCAAGAGTAGAACTGTTCCGTCTGTAAACATACAGTACACTGCCGCTCTCCTTCACTAACTCTAATTCACTCCGCTTACACTCACAGTTGCCAGATATCACTAGAAAAGTCAACTCCAGTTTCCATGTTTTGATTTATCCCCCCAAAACACAATATTATCAGCAGACATGGACACTGTACTGGGGAAACGATCTAAAACTGAAACAAAAATAAAACTACTAAAATGTAAAGACAGAAAATGTGCTTAGTTATAAATAAATAATTTAATATATATAAAAAAATAGATATTATAATAACTTCATAAAATATAAATAAAATGAGAAATGAAATAATGTTTAATTACTATGGGTTGCATTTAATATCAGTTTGACCTTAACCTTAGATCACTATTTCCTTAGAAAGCTATTAGCCTTTTTCCTAATATGGATCATTTTTGTGTTAGTCTACTCTTAATTAGGACTCTTTATTGTTCAAGATATTTTAAAATAAATATTTTATGCTGTATATTTATCAATTAACCAACAGTATTTCTCATTGCTATTATTTTATTCAGTTAACAGTGACCATGAGCAGAGAGATTACATTTAACTGTTTATGACAGAACTCCTGATTAAAGCTTAAATAAAAAAGATTTGTATCTGGATCGGTTTCAGCTGTAAATATCCTGATCGGAGCATCCCTAATGAACGCCATTAAACTAAAGCGCTTTGCATCTGACGGGTAAATGAACTCACCCAATCACATCCTATATGAGATTATTCAGATATCTACACAATACACACAGAGCGGTTCGAGAACTGACTCCAGCCCAGAACCATGACAGTGGAAATGTCTAATAGTGTAGCTTTAAATATATTTAAGAGGAGCAGACTTCAAACAGGTTAACGGTTGTTTTTTGCATACAGTCTGTAAAATGAACTGAAAATATTACATTTAGTTTATCAGAAGATAAATTAATGTCATGGCTCACACTATGTTCCTAAATTCTGTCATAATTGACCAGCTCAAGTTCTCATGCCTACTTGTGTGTTATATTGTGGCATGAGAAAACTTAAATGTGAAAGTGCGATAAAAAAATGTCACTAAAATCAATTAATAATCGTGATAAATAATCGAGATCTCAATATTGATGAAAATAATCGGGATTATCATTTTGGCCATAATCGTGCAGCCCTAGTGCACATGAACACCTATAACTTACACAATGTCTGGCGTAACTGTTCTGCTAGACCTGACCAGATTTTCTCATTGACTTCATGGCAATAAAGGGTACAATCAATACCCAGACACCTGAATATTCGAATAATATGCTCCTTCGACAGTGGGACAATCGAGAGCGTCCTGACCAGCTGTCTCACGGTGTAGTACGGGAACTGCACCGCCTCCAACCGCAAGACCCTACAGCGAATTGTGAGGACACCTGGAAAGATCATCGGGTCTCTCTACCCACGACACCTCCTTCAACTACCGGTGCATCCACAAAGCCACCAGTATTGTGGACGACCCCTTTCACAGACCATTCACCCGTCTGCCATCTGGCAGAAGGTACAGGAGCGTCCGTGCCACCAGCAGCAGACTCTGCAACAGTTTCTTCCCTGAGACAGTCAGATTACAGTGCTCACCTGGGCTAGTCAAACACCTCACCCAGTAAGACTCATACCACTGCACACCGCACTAACCCAGTAAGACTTTACTTAGCTGCATCAGTCACTTTATACTAGAGAACTATTTCTGCTGCCAGTATTGCTGCAATACATGTGCTGCTACATTACACAGTAGCTTACAGTTACAGTCCATGTCCTGTGTATTTACTGTCCTGTGTATTTGCCGTTTTGTGTTTTTATTGTGTTGCACTCGTCTCACACAGAACAGTACGCAAGACTGGGTGAGTTAAAGTGCAAATACACAACTGTGTTGCATCATGGTCTGGAAGGAATGTCACTTTGTTCCAGTGTATACAAGCTATATAGAGGAATGACAATAAAAACCCACTTGACTTAACTAATGGCACCTCAAAAGGTTAAATGTGTATTCGAATACCTGGCACATCCCTAATTAGAAAGACTATTAACTACTAAACTCGAAGTGTAATACATTCTGCACTAGGAAAGAATAAGGATGCTTGTTAAATGAACTTCACTTAGTGTTGTGGTTTTAGCACATGGAGCCATTGCTTATTATAATAATGAACAGCTATGAGAGTAAAAGCACTGCAAACCCACATAAAAATTAAAGCATATTTCTAATTCTGAAAAAAAATGACATACTGCTGTACCTGCAGTGAAGATTTTCCCTGCACCCGAGACCACCACCACACGGCACTCTGAGTCTTCAGCAATCTGATTAAAGCATTCGATCATTTCACTGTAGGGGAAAAAAGCACTGATGTTATTATGCAAAGTTGCCTATAACGGAGTATAAAGCCAACGCCTTATATAACAAAACAAAGACGTCCAATGCAACAAAGCAGAATTATACAAGGGGGAAATTAACATTTTTTTTTTTTTTACCTAAATGTCTTCCAAAAAAATTTTTTTTTTTCATATTTTCATTTTTTCCCCCCCAGATAGCCTTTAAGAACGCTTTTGACAAGAGAAGAATGTATTGAAATCATTCTCATGCCTGGATCAGGAAGTTGTGGCAAGGTTGCGATGGACTAACAGGAAACATGGCGAACACAGCAAACATACAACACAGTTTCCAAACTTATTAACAAATTCAAAAAGACTGCACGTGTTGCAGACCAACCGAGAAGTACACGTCCACTGACGAAGGCACAACCGACCTGGTACTGGCAAACATAGTCCTTATGTATGGAGACTTTTGGAAAACCCAGTAGTTATGTCCTTTATTTGATGGAAAAACATACCTCCAGTAGGCCTAGTTCATGGCGTTGCGTTTCTCTGGTCGGTGCAGCTCTACAGGAGTGATGTGATTGGCTGGTTGGGTGACTGACAGGGTGGTGAAGGGTGGAGTGGGGCCTCCTGAAGTCGACATGTCTCGAACAGCGTTCAGAGTGGGAAACCACAGGCTCCTGTCTGATAAACACCAGTCAACAGGTTAATATGATGACTATTTACGGAGATGAATAAAGGACACAAGACTATGGCCCCATACACAGTGATGGACAATTTACAGACAGAAAAGTGACTGAAATCTTTGTTTGGTGCTACAATGCATAAATCATCTTAGTCCTAGTGGGTTTATGTTAGGAGACATTAATGGAGCATTTCTGAAAGGAATCTCCAGTGTCAACACAGTAAAAGTCAGGGGTAAAGCTACAAGTTTTCAGATACAGCCAAGACATCAGCACAGAGGACATTTTTGTGGCCCTATCGGTAACATGACAAGCAGCATTTTTTCCTTTGTTTTATATATAAAAAAAAAAGTTTTGTTTTTTTTAAATAAAATAAATAAATAAAAATAAATAAATAAACACACCACAAAATAGGTGAGGGAAGAACAGCTGTTACAACATGCTAACACAAGTGAGAACAGGAATGTGTTTTCATTCTACAACATTAAATGCAACTATTCACCGATCAGCTACAACAGTAAAACCACTGACAGGTGAAGTGAAGAACTTTGATTATCTCATTACAACAGCACCAGTGAAGGGGTGGGGTATATCAGGCACCAAGCGAACGGTTGGGGAAAAATGGGCAAGTGTAAGGATCTAAGCAACTTCGATAAGGGACAAACTATGACGTCTAGATAACTGGGTCTGAGCATTGCCAAAACGGCAGGTCTTGTACCTACCAAAAGTGGCCCGTGGAAGGACAACTGGTGAACTGGTGACAGGGTCAAGGGCACCCAAGGCTCACTGATGCAAGTGGGGAGCAAAAGCTGGCAGAAGCAATGTGATGTTCTGGGCAATGTTCTGCTGGAAAACTTTGGGTCCTGGCTTTTGTGTGGATGTTAATATACTTTTACAAGTACCACTTACCAAACACTGTTGCAGACCACGTACACCTCTTCATGGCAACAAAATTCCCTAATGGCAGTGGTCTCCTTCAGCGGAATAATGTTCCCTGACACACTACAAAAAATGGTTCAGGAATGGTTTGAGGAACATGACAGAGTTCAAGGAGTTGACTGCCACCAAATTCCCCAGATCTCAATACAACTGAGCATCTGTGGGATGTTCTGGACAAACAAGTCTGATCCATGGAGGCCCACCTTGCATCTTACAGGACTTAAAGGAACTATGGTCTTGGTGCCAGAAACCACAGCACACCTTCAGAGGTCTTGTGGCGTCCATGGCTCGACGAGTAAGAGCTGTTTTAGCGGCACAAGGAGGACCTGCACATTAGTCAGGTGGTTTTAATGTTACGGCTGATTTTTATTAATTTTTTTTAACAAATTGTTAGTGCTGCCAAGCTGCTGTGTTGAAAGTGGAATAAAACACTTTGGGATGTGCTGTTAACTCCACGTTGAGCTGAAGAACATGCCACCCCATCAGTAAATATATTTTCCTAGAACAACTCTGTGGTGTTTTATTCATTTGTTGATTTTGTGGTCAGTAAACCATTTGTGTGTTGATTTTGATGTATGTTTTGGATCATTGTCCTGCTGGAAGATCCAACCACAGCCCATTTTAATCTTTCTGGCAGAGGCAGTCAGGTTTTCATTTAATATCTGTTGATATTTGATAGAGTCCATGATGCCAGGAAGTGATGGACTTTTAACAGCTTGACCACACCACATCGCTCTTATGCCAGTTGACTTTTGCAGATGAAGCTCTTCCATAACACTCCAGAGCGTATTTTACCACCTTAACATCACCTCTAATTAAAACTGCGATATCATCCGCATATGCGGATAATTTGGTGGGTTGTTGACAGTTTAGAGTGTCGATTTGTAGACCTGTTAATTCTTTCCTAAGCTTATATAGCAGGGGTTAAATAATTATGCTGTAAAGTTGGCCCGACAGGGGGCAGCCCTGCCTGATACCCCTCTGAGCCTTCACAGCAGAACTTAAGCTACCGGCCACTTTTATCATAAATGTAGCTTCAGAGTATAATAGCCTCATCATTGAGATAAAATTTTCACCAAAACCAAAAGCCTTTAGGGTGTTAAAAAGAAAAACATGTTCGACCCGGTCAAAAGCTTTCTCCTGATCTAATGGTAAAAACCCCATTTCAATCTTGTTGTCATACGCATGGTCATACAAGTGCCTTACTAGATGCAGATTCTCTGTAATAGATCTGTCTTTTATACAGTATGATTGGTCTTTGTGTATGATTGTGTGCAGTACATCATTTGCTCTGTTTACCAAACATTTTGAAAAGATTTTGTCTCAGAACCGCGCTCTGTCCTCCCCACGCACGCACTCCCAGAGAGAGAGAGAGAGAGAGAGAGAGAGAGAGAGAGAGAGAGAGAGAGGGGGGCACAGATCAATAGAGACAGAAAGGCAGTCAGACAGAAAGAAAGTGAGGGAGAATAGAAAGTGAGAGAGAATGACAGACAGAAAGAAAGTGAGAGAGAATGACAGACAGAAAGTGAGAGACCGAAGATAGAGACGACAGTGAGACACACATACACAGAGAGTGAGACAAAGACCGATCAAGAGAGAGATGGAAAGACAATCAGACAGTCAGAAAGAGAAAGAAATAGAGAGAGACTTGTTTCTCTCAGGCTCTCATAGTGACTCAGGCCTCAGCTGGTGCTGTCCTTGGTGCTGAAATCAGTCACCAGCCTGCAGTTCACTGAATCTTCATTGCAGCATAAACATGATATGGGATGTTCAACAAGCGTATACTGTACATGTGTGATGGTCAGGTGTCCACAAACTTTTGGAGATATAGTGTGTTCTTGAAAAAAAAGGAAGCTGGGTTCTAATGTTCAGACTTGATGAGAATTTTAATAGAGCTGTGATGGTTTAGCCCGAGACGGGACTGAAAACACTCAATCCACCCTCGCACAGAAAGTGATAGGGGGCAAAAATAAATAAATAAATAAAAATAAAATAAAAAGACACTTCCAGCAGGGTTTACTGACTGTTTGGTAAACAGCTCCCCAGTGCAATACGTTATAATAATGCAGATACAATGAGGGCCTCAGAAACCATAAACTATTATGGGACTATATTAAAGACTGAGATTGAACGTGTCCCTCCTTCTGATAGCGTAAAATTACACGTTACAGATTTGGAATTGCATTCTCGATGTGATGTCTCACACTCTTTACTCTTTACTCTGGGAAGTGTGTGTGAGAGAGAGGGAGAGAGTCAGAGAGAGAGAGAGCAAACTTAATAATAATTATTATTAATAATTTAAAAAACGGAGCAGATCCAATAGGGCTTCGCAGCAGCAGTGCTTTACCTCAAGGTGATTTGTAACACACACAGTGGAAATGGTGTAGCAAAAGTCATGCAACCATTGTGGGGGGAAAAAAAGTGGGGGGGGGGGGGACTGTGAATTTGTACCTGATGCATCATCTTTTATAATTGTGATTAATGGTCCATTAGAGAAGAAAAAAATCCATCCCATTCTTTGATTACTTATTTGGCATACAGTGAATATTCACACTTTAAGGCCATGTGGAACAATTTCCAAAATGCATTTAAATGGGGTAAATTGTGTACATTGAACCGAGAGTACTAGACATGTTTGCTAAAAGCAACACAAAGGCTTTATTCACACTGCAGGAATTTTATATTGTGTGTTTAGATTTTTTCTTTTAGACAGACTGTTCAACTGCAAATTTGTTCTGGTGAATGACAGGCATTCAAAATCTTTCTGCAGAACTCTGTTGAAGATTCTGTACATCAGAGATTCATCTGAACTTCAACAAAACATTTCACATGTATAGAGTTTTGTCTACGGTCATCAAGTAATCACATTTCTAAGTGTATTTATTACCTCTCCCCTCCCTGATGGATATTTACACCTCCCGTTGCCTCAGCAGAGGAAAAACCATCATTAAGGACAGCTCTCACCCTGGCTCTGATCTGTTGCCCTCAGGGAGACGTTACAGGTGCATCAGAACAAAGACTAATAGATTCAAGAATAGTTTTTTCCCAAAAGCTATAATCATTCTAAACACACACATGTACTGATTTCACAGTATAGGTATATAGTGTCTCAGAACTGTGCATTTTATAGTACCCCCCACCTCCCATAGTTAAGAGACAAATCTCCACCATTCTGAAGGCATAAAGTATGTATTCATGTGTAAGCAAACATGTGTTTTATCTATGGAAAATAAATGAACATTAGAACAGATTTACTTGTCTCTGACTGAACAAAGCAGGCCATATTAAACTGGGTTAAATATACAAATCCACACAGTTCACCAGTCCAATAGAATCTGTACAACACATTAGCAATACTTCTGCTCTGTTTAGACCCAGAAAATATAAAATACTTACTTTAGTATGAAATTTCTGTCGAGTGTCTACCATGGGGTCGGGATTTACGGTCTGTGAACACGTGCTGATTACACGTGCAGGAAAAGCAACCCACACGTGCAACCCTGACCGAGTGAGAACGACTCAAACGATTCAAGAAGAGGATTCTGAATCGGTTCATTTAAAGAATCATTACCAAAGCTGCTTATCCTACTTCGATGGTTTGATAACAACAGCCCGTCTTACAGAGTGCTGCAGGAATGAGTCGTGAAACCCAGAAACGAGTCAGCGTATTAGCACTTCCGTCAATGGGGTTTTGGGTTAAATGCCGGAAATAAGGTCTGTGGTGAACACAAGCTCAAGATGTTTTTATGTTTATCTCGACACACAGCCTAGTGAGAGACTTTTTATTATTTTAAAGGACATTTCCTGAAGAAAATGTGAGTGGTGCTTGCTGTGGCAAAATTTGGATCGGGCGCCAATACTTTTGAGAGCTGCCCGTGAAGGGCGCCAATACTTTTGAGAGCCGACGCTAAGGGCACCAATAGTTTTGAGAGCCGGACGCGTAGGGCGCCGATACATTTGAGAGCCGGCCGCGTAGGGCGGCGATAGATTTGAGAGCCGGACGCGTAGGGCGCCGATAGATTTGAGAGCCGGACGCGTAGGGCGGCGATAGATTTGAGAGCCGGACGCGTAGGGCGGCGATAGATTTGAGAGCCGGACGCGTAGGGCGCCGATAGATTTGAGAGCCGGACGCGTAGGGCGCCGATAGATTTGAGAGCCGGACGCGTAGGGCGCCGATAGATTTGAGAGGCGGACGCGTAGGGCGCCGATAGATTTGAGAGCCGGACGCGTAGGGCGCCGATAGATTTGAGAGCCGGACGCGTAGGGCGCCGATAGATTTGAGAGCCGGACGCGTAGGGCGCCGATAGATTTGAGAGCCGGACGCGTAGGGCGCCGATAGATTTGAGAGCCGGACGCGTAGGGCGCCGATAGATTTGAGAGCCGGACGCGTAGGGCGCCGATAGATTTGAGAGCCGGACGCGTAGGGCGCCGATAGATTTGAGAGCCGGACGCGTAGGGCGCCGATAGATTTGAGAGCCGGACGCGTAGGGCGCCGATAGATTTGAGAGCCGGACGCGTAGGGCGCCGATAGATTTGAGAGCCGGACGCGTAGGGCGCCGATAGATTTGAGAGCCGGACGCGTAGGGCGCCGATAGATTTGAGAGCCGGACGCGTAGGGCGCCGATAGATTTGAGAGCCGGACGCGTAGGGCGCCGATAGATTTGAGAGCCGGACGCGTAGGGCGCCGATAGATTTGAGAGCCGGACGCGTAGGGCGCCGATAGATTTGAGAGCCGGACGTGTAGGGCGCCAATAGATTTGAGAGCATGACGCGTAGGGCGCCAATAGATTTGAGAGCTGGACACCTAGGGCACCGATAGATTTGAGAGGCGGACGCGTAGGGCGCCAATACTTTTGAGAGGCGGAGATCTAAAAATAGTAGTGATACACAAGCTTGGTTGCAGTCGTGTTTATTAAGGAAAGCTACAAGGTTACAGATGTGAGGTTCTGACCTTTACGGTACAGTGAGGATGAGCAGAACATCTATACAGCATGGAACTGTGAATAGACTCAGTGTCTGTGGACTCATGTACACACAGTTTGGTGAGATTATGCTACAGGAACAGTCAAAATACACCATGGCCTTGAATGTTTTGGCCCTGTCGTAAACACTAAACAATCACAACTACTCTGTTGAGAGCGAGAAATGACCTCACAGAGTGGTGCGTGTTGACGTCCATTTTATATAGTTACTGTTTCTGATAGAAAATCGATCTCCCTCGCGCTCTCTCAATACTGCATTGTAACAGTGCGGGACAGAGACCCAAACAGCAAGGTGAAAATGATCTCTCTGCAAAACATGTGTAAAAGTCGTTTAAACAGATTACACAGGGTCTCTTTTTCCTGCAAGGGGTATGTCAACTTCCGACCACAACTATATACCCACCCAGCTACCAACACGCACACACACACGCGCGCACACACACACACACACACTAATTCAGCCACTTAAAAACAGCAAGGACTTTTATAAACAATTAAAAATAGACTATAATATGAACATTTTAACAAATTAATAAATAGGGCAAAAAACACACCAGTTAAAACACTGTAAATACCCTCCTTTATCAAAAGTCTGCTCTTGCGCCCACACTCTCGATCTGATGCCAGCTGGAGCCACCTCTTCATGGTCCCCTCGACCTCCATCTCTGCAGCTTTAGCCGTGAAGAGGTTTCTATGAACTGCAGCTTTGGAATAAAGCAACACATATCGTAAGGTCATTATGAATCTTAAGCATTAATTACACTTATACCATGGTCAGTGTGAATACTGGATCCTGATTGGCTGGAAGGTGTGCATTATAACTGTTTATTATTATTAAAGTCCATGGGTGTTTTTTTTTCCTCTGTTGTTTTTCTTTTGTCTTTGTAATTCACTCACAATCTGTATAAAGACCCTCTCAGCGGGGATATGACACTGATTATTAATCAATTTACACCTTGTTTTCCAGATTTTATAGTTAACGGTGCATATAACAAACCAGTAAAAGTATTTTACTTTTTTTTGGATAAAAAAAAAACATTGTCCTTATAAAAACCTTTCTAAAAAGCAACTAACTGAGCATGCTCCACAAATCTAAGATATCATATAGACATGAATAATTAACTGTGGCAAAGAAGACTGGTCTGTTTTGAATGAGAAAAGGTAAAATCCCACCTAAGATGAGTTCACTGTGAAGAAAGGTATAAAAGGGGCTTGTGTGTGTTTGTATATTTTAGAGTTTCTGCAGAGTGAATCACTTTATTGTTTCAATAAAGTTTGATAATTTTTTGGCATCTACAAACCCTCTGTCTCTGAAGTTTTATTTTAACTTAGGCTGGAAAGATTGTTTCCATGACATTTTGAGGGCTGAAAAGTGCTTCTTCTAGCCAGAGACCCCTGTAATTGTAAGGATATATAACACAAACCCCCTACAGGCCATGAGACAATAGTCATTCTAGTTAAAGGAGATGAAACAGACCAGCCTTATAGCATACACACATCACCTATTGATGATGTGAAAAGATCGCGGGAGAGGTTTCAGACAGCACTAGACTGCTCAGTGAGGCGATATAACAGCTGCACTGCTGCCACCTAGTGGATACTAATGTCCACCAACTCATTTAAAATGTCAATAAACTATCATTTGTATGTTTATAATTACATAAACTGTTCACATACTACTGAACATAAGTATTAGTACTTATTGTGTATGTAGTCTACTATAACTGTACCATACATTTCTGTCCCAAAAAAACATTGAGTACACTCCACTTTGCCCACTTTTTAGGGGATTTTAGGATTATGTTCTTAAAACAGCTTTGCCTTTCATTAATAATAATAATAATAATAAAATAAATAAATAAAGCTTGTTTTTAAGCATGACACTTACAAATTCACTCTGTTTAAATAATTACTTTAAATAGAAAACGTATTTTCCCTGTACTTTAGAGACATTGTACTGTTCGTGAAGAACAAACACGATCTCATGATGGAAATCATCAACTTTTGAGATTATACTGGGGGGAAATCCTATATAAGGATTTTTTTAAAATCGCATGTATTTTATAAAAAAAATTACGTTTTGTGTGTGTAATTTAATTATTTACGGCCAAAGCCTCCAAGAAAATACATCCTAAAGAGGTGTGTGTTGCCAACAGAGAAGAAGCGCTACGATCGTCCAAACAAAAGTGAATTGAAAAAAACAGATTGTGTTGGAAGGTAATCTTTTTGGACAAACGCCACCAATATGCTCATGTCTGTAAGTGTTTTGACCATATATTGGTCATATCTTTAAAAAGTCCTTTTCCTCTCACTCAGGTATTTCTTCTTCTACCAGAAGGAGTGGGGGAGGTTTCATTTCCCTGGAGAGAAACGTAAAAAGCTACACTCGTCCACCCAGGTACCGTTACTCTTTTTGTTTCTTAGAGTGTCATGTGACTAATACACTTGTTTTTTCAACCTTCACGAAAAATTTGCATACTAGCCTCCGCCTGTAAGTTACATCCAGATGATTCATATTTGTATGAAGGAATTATTATTTTTTTTAATCGCATGCATTTTTATAAAAATGACGTTTTGTGTGTGTAATTTAATTATTTACAGCCAAAGCCTCTGAGAAAATACGTCCCAAACACGTATGTGGTGCCGACAGAGAAGAAGTGCTATGATTTAACATGGGAAATCCGACATGACTTGACAAACGGCATCATTCCTGCAAAAATAACCTACATGAAACATGACATAAGCAAATGACTTTAACGTCCATGTCACATGAATTTTTAAGATTTTTATCTAATAATGCAGGTAGGCTGCATGATTATGGCCAAAATGATAATCACGATTATTTTGATCAATATTGAGATCTCGATTATTGATCACGATTATTCATTGATTTTAGGGACAACATATTTTTATTGCACTTTCACATTTAAATGAACAGGCCGCTGCTTTCACCTCCATGTCGTGCTACATTCCTGATCATTTACAAATCTTTAACAGTGTTTACAGGAGGAGAGACGCAAGACAACTTCTTTTAGGAGCACTTGTGCTCCTAATTACAAAAATTTAGGAGAACAGTTGAAGTTTAGGGGTTTTTTTGTTTTTTAAACATTTTTTCTTTTTTTTTTTTTTATTTTAGAGATGGTAACATTAATGTGCCACAATATAAGTAAATACAAGTAGGCATGAGAAAACTTGAGCTGGTCAATTATGACAGAATTTAGGAACATAGTGTGAGCCATGACACATTAATTTACCTTCTGATAAACTAAATCTAATATTTTCAGTTCATTTTACAGACTGTATGCACAAAACAACCGTTAACCTGTTTACCTTGTAAACAAATACAATACACCTCAATGTTCAGTGTTTGAAGTCTGCTCCTCTTAAATATATTTAAAGCTGCACTATTAGACATTTCCACTGTCATGGTTCTGGGCTGGAGTCAGTTCTCGAACCGCTCTGTGTGTATTGTGTAGATATCTGAATAATCTCATATAGGATGGGATTGGGTGAGTTCATTTACCCGTCAGATGCAGAGCGCTTTAGTTTAATGGTGTTCGTTAGGGACGCTCCGATCAGGATTTTTACAGCCGATACCGATCCAGATACCAATCTTTTTTTATTTAAGCTTTAAATCAGGAGGTCATAAACAGTTAAATGTTATCTCTCTGCTCATGGTCACTGTTAACTGAAATAAAATAATAGCAATGAGAAATACTGTTGGTTAATTGATAAATAAACAGCATAAAATATTTATTTTAAAATATCTTAAACAATAAGGAGTCCTAATTAAAAGTAGACTAACACAAACATGATCCATATTAGGAAAAAGGCTAATAGCTTTCTAAGGAGATAGCGAACCAAGATTAATGTCAAACAGGATAGCTCAACACACACACACACTTTTATTTCACATTATTTAAAAGGAATTTAAGTGTTATTTACCATAATTATGAACACAAGTTGTTAAGTTGACAATCATTTTAAAATTCCGTTGCTCCATTTAGATTTTCTCCAGTAGAATACAGCCTTTTAAACCAGGAAAATTACTAATTTTAAGTCGTATAACATTCATAATAACTAAAAAACGGTGTAATTACCAGTCTTTCCTCCCCACAAGGGAGTTTTAGGAAACCATCAGCTTTTAACCGTCTGTAGGTTACTGTATTTGTCTGTGTTTGAGCGCCATCTGGAGGACAGATGCCATTTTGAATTGAAACTCATGCCATCTTCTAATTGTCAAAGAGGAAAATGTAGCGCCGATGTTCATCTCACTACCCAAATTGAACTAGTATTCTTCCACTGAAAATAGTACCGTGTCTTATGTTGAAAATTTTTATTGTACTTTTATTTGACTTTTGTTTTTTAAATATCAGTCCATATAATATGAAATAATATATATAATTTACATCTTAAAATAAACGTGTGCGCGGGTTGATACAGCGCGAGGGAGGTTTTTTCAAACTGTGCTTTCCTCAGGAGTATACAGTCACAGTAAGGATGTTTAAGCAAAATTTGATATTTATTTTTATAGTTCTGTTTAGAATTGTGTTCTTGTTTTTAAACTAATGCTAGTTAAATCATTTGTAATAAGTAACGAGCAAATGCCAGCTGGTTTTAGTCAGATAATTAGCCTTATCTAAATTATAATAATCGAATTGTTCAACAAGTTTTGTACATGAAAAAAAGAATTAAAAGTGCTTTGAGTATGGAAATTCTATGAATTACATTAAAAAAAAACCCTTTTGGTCGTAAATGCCTCGTTTTTTTGCCCCCACCATGCTTAGCATGACGGTTCCACATAATGTTTTTTTTTTTTTGTCTTAACACACACAAAATTTGTATTCAATCTTCTTAATGTATTCCCAAGACGAGCTTAACTCTGCTTTATGCAAAAAAAAAAAACAAAAGTGTTTAATCGACACGTTTTTGTTAACAAGAAAAAGCGCTAACCGTCACTGCACGAGGCAGTCAGCGCTGTGTGGTGCGTGCTTATGTTTGACCTTCACAAATTGGGACAAGTTTGTATTCATTGTTATTTTAGTGTATATATATTCATAGATAAACTTTTGTGTTCACTTATAGTTTTGTGGAAAAAAAAATTAACTGGACCATGTCCGGATGTCGATCCAGATCCAGATCCCGTGCGCAAGGACCGCCTCCGCAAGAACCACCTGCGCAGGACCCGATCAAGCAACTCCTCAATGACGCCACTGTTTTGTTAGGGTAACGTCTGAACTTATTCACTCTTATTCTCTGTCTCTCTCTGCGCGTTCATTGCGCACCTGTTTGACTGACTGTGTTTAACGTGCAGCGCAGCACAAACAGTAAGACAACTAACTCAAGCACGCTTAGCTGCGCTGAATGCTCCAGCAGATCCAGCAGCTGGCCAAGATTAGAGCGGAGGGAGCCAAAGTGACTCTTGAGCAGAATGTACTACACTGAAATACTTCAAGCTGCTTTCACACCTTACCAGCCCCTGCCCCGGTCAGAGTAACTCTTCTGCACTGTAGCTTTGTAAATAGATGTTTTAGTTTGAGACTACATGGCACCTTGGAAGTGTTTCCAAAGTCCACAAAGAACACTTGTACACACACACACACACACACACAAACATGTGTACACTCAATGTGCAGTTTTCCTGTAACCACTCCATTCTCCATCACGGAGGCGCTTTAGTAGGTGTTCGCGTGTGTGTGTGTGTGTGTGTGTGTGTGTGTGTGTGTGTGTGTGTGTGTGTGTGTACAGATGTTACCTCCACATTACTCCCCATGAAATGCAGTATTTTGGCTCTGTAGTAGTTCCCAGGTTTGGTGTGAGTTTCAGAGAAAGGGGCGAGACACAGAAGATTTGGATAAAGTGAGACAGGAAGTGGGCAGAGCACCCGCGTATTAACGGCCACTGTCAGACACCTCTGTTTCTCCAGACTTGCCGCGTGAGCCTGGAAACCCCAGAAATGCCTGACTTTGATGACCTACACACACACACACACACACACACACACACACACAAATCCTGTTAGTGCACACACACACACACACAGACACACAGACAGACACACACACACACATTGAAATCCTGTTAGTGCGCACACACACACACACACATTGAAATCCTGTTAGTGCGCACACACACACACACACACACACACACACACACACACACACACACACAGGAGCCACTGCTTTTTTTATTTGTGCACTGAAAGTGAAAGAGGCGGAACAGACACCTCGGTGATATTGACGATAAAGACAGGCTTAGACGGAAGATTCTCCAACTCAATGGAGCTGCTCAGAACCCCGACAGGGCTCACTGACTGATTCTGAATATCCACATTCACCCTGAGAGAGAGACACACACACAGTGAGTGAGAGAGACACAGAGAGAGAGACCTGTAACAGAACAGCACTAATGTACAGAACATCATCTAAACATCACACTGTCTAGGGGATGTGGTCACATGACTACTCTCACTTAAAATGTAACTATGACTCATCTGATGATGCTCGCTGCAGTGTGTGTGTGTGTGTGTGTGTGTGTGTGTACCGTGTACATCTGAGGTGTGAGATACACTACCCCCCTGCCCAAGTCTCCACCTCTCCAGCGGGTTAAACATTGAGATGGAGAGGAAGTCTCTGCTGCGCGAGGAGGAGAGACAGAGAGACCTCTGGGAGAACGCCAGAACCTCTCATTGACGAGCAGTAGAACTCTACATAGGCCCTGATACACACAGACCCACAATACATATTTATAGAAAATCACAATTAAACACACACACACACAGTGGTGTCTCACACACCTGGAGCTGTCAAAGGAGATGGATTTGATTTAACCACAGTGTCTGAAGAGAGACTGGAGCTGTTTATAGTAGAGGAATGCAAATGGAGGGAGATTACACGCCTGAGAGAGAGAGAGAGAGGGAGGGAGAGAATTATTATTATTATTATTATTATTATTATTATTAATCCCCTAGTTAAATGGAAGCTGACTGAATACCACTACGGTGGTCCTGGGGTCGTTTCCATAGAGCTCCTTGGAGGCGAGCTCCTCGTCCACAGTTCCCTGGAGGAAGCAGTTCAGATAAAATGCGCCTGCAATCGCCACCTGAACAATGGAAACATCACTGACACTTAATAATTATTATTATTTATTTTCTGCAGGAGTAAGTTACACTTCTTGGACTTTGTCATCATGGTGACAATTTTAAACTCTGCATTTGCAATTTTACTTTGGATGCTTGTGCTTCTAAGGCTGCGAATTATGACTAACATTTATATTTACTGTATATCAGGGGTGCCAACACTTTTTTGACTTGCAAGCTACTTTTAACATGACCAGTCAAAGAGATCTACCTACACTAAAAATGCGAAACATATTTATATATACACTGCGTATACTTATATATATATATATATATATATATATTATACACACACACACACACACACACACACACACACTATATGTTCATGTACCTTGCATAACTGAATGAACCCTTATGGCGCGATACAATTCAGTACATTTTTGGTCATTACCTTACTCTGACGACGTGCACTGAATAGAATCAGCCAGGGTTGCATAGTCCGGACAGTAGCTGCTGGTAGCCAGCCTCAAGCAGGCCTCCAAATGATGATCAGTCATTGTGGAACGGTATTTGGACTTAATGATCTTCATGAGGGAAAAGGCTGACTCACATAAATAAGTAGAGCCAAATAATGCAGTCAAGGAGGTGGCACATTTCCTCATGTTTGGGTACTTTTCCCCTGTGAGTAAGTTCCAGAACTGTCCATGAGCCCTGGACTTCAGCTGAATGTCAGTCTGTAGTTTCAAAATCTCATCCTCCACTTCAGACGAGTTCAGGTGAAACAGCGTTGCAATTTTCGATGCGAGTGAATCAACCTCAACATTGTCCCTAAACGGGTAGCACATGAATGTGGCGAATGGCTCCAGTAAAGCAAAGTCTTGAAAGCGTCTGTCAAACTCTGACCGACAGCTGTCAATCTGCTCAGTGTAGCGTGCAATGTTAAACTGCGCACAAGCCTTCCGCTGCGTCTCCAGCTCTGACGCGAGGTTTTGGAAGTTCCCAAAAACATGGCGCTGCAGCTTTGAGAACAGAAGTTGCATTTTCCGTTTAAAGGCATTAACTGCCTTTAATTTTTGTCTTTTCCTTGCAGCTCCAAATTAAGTTGGTCAGATCGGTAAAAAATGCTCGGTTAAAAAAAGTCCAGCAACCACTGATCATCATTGACTTGGGTGTATTCTGCATGTTTAACAGCAAAAAGAAACTCGCTTATCTCCGGACAGAGCTCTCGAAATCTCTGCAGGAATTTACTCCTACTAAGCCATCTCACGTCAGTGTGTAGCAGGAGCTGATTGGTCGCAGTGTGCCTTCTCCAGATGTGCACGGAACAGCCGTCTTTGAAGTGATCTAGCACGTATAGAACAGGCGATCTTTGTTGCCACATCCATGATCTCTTTCATGTTTAGCATTCTTGCGCATAAGGCTTGTTGGTGTATTATGCAGTGGTAGTTAAGGAAGTCAGGGAAAGCATCGTCTTCCCTGCACTTGGCAATGAATCCATTTGCGCTGCTCAACCATTGACTGATATCAATTTGCACACTGGGAGCTGGGTTTTGTCAATCAAGTCTTTAAAAGACTGAAAAATGTCCTCTCCCCGCGATTTCTCTCGCTAGCCTTTAGCACTGGCGCGCTTGATCGCACACGCGTGGTGAGAGAAAAGACGAGATCTCAGACTGGCTGCCCTGTACATCAACTAACATCTTTTTTTTTAATGGCGATCTACCCGCACTTCCTTCGCGATCAACCGGTCGATTGCGATCGACATATTGGGCACCGCTGCTGTATATATTTTGACCTGAAGAAAAAAGCCTCTTTATACACATATGCTGTTAAACTACACCTGTTCTACTCGTGTGTGTGTGTGTGTGTGTGTTACCTGCACTATGAATTTCTGTGTGTGCACGCTGGTGTAGTCAGAGGGAGAAGTTTCGCTGATGTGCATGTTGAATTGTGACGCTCGATTCTTCAGATCCTCAAACAACTCGGCCACCTGTAACACACACACACCAGAAATGATAGTTAGGGATCTGTGTCAAGAAGTGTGTGTATAGATGTGTGCGAGTGAGAGAGTGAGAGAGAGTCGTAACCTCTCGTATCCGTTTGATCTGAATGCAGTTCTCTTTGCCCCACTCCAGCTCATCCTAAAAAAACACACACACACACACAATCAGTACCACTTCATTTATTTCTATAATCCAACACGTTATAATTCAACATAACGGTCACGTTCTCCTGCCTCCCATACGCCGTGTACCTATTTAATCTATTTCCTTATTTGGTCAGTGCTTCCTGTTCTTATTACGATGTCCTCTCTCTGACTGGTTCCTATTTCTTAAATTGTGCACTCTATCTGTACACTACACACTTGACCATCTAACACCTGGATATTTGAAGAGCATACAAACAAACAAACAAACAAACAAACAGACAAACAGACAAACAGACAAAACACACACACACACAACCTGCGTGAAGTTGCCCCCCCCACCAACACAAAACATCGGCAGAATAGTTTGTGCTGGTTTGTGCCGTAAAAATTTTCGTTTGTGCTGCTTCAGTTCTGGAGATATTAAAAGAATATTTATAGGTCATTCTGGGGTCACTCAAACCCCCCACATGCTCCAAATTCACCCCAAATGGTCTCAATAATAATAATAATAATAATAATAATAATAATAATAATAATAATTCAAAAGAAGAGAACTATAGCGCCTTAACCCACACTGCGCATGCGCGAAGCCAGATGACTCAACCATTAAACTAGTAAAAGAGCTCTAATTAGCCAGTGAAGCTAAATGTCGTTCAGCCACGTCCACTTATAAAAGTAAATCATGCAGTATTCTCAGACTGGGCAGTTATTCACAGAGTGAATTCATCGTTTTAAATAGAATCAAAAATAACATCGACCTATTTGCTAATCTCATTTCGATTAGCTTGTTCATTAATTACACTGCGCATGCGTGGACTAGACTTCCTCCTCAAAAGCTAGCACCGCTAGCATATTTGTATAATATTAACATTAATATTGAACCAGAGGAGTGAATAAAAAAAGTTATAAAATGTTATTTCTCACTTCTCCTCCTCTTGTTCTTCTTCTCCGTGCGGGTGTGAGTTATCTTTGGTCGGTTCCTCGGTGATTCGGTCATTAGTGAACCGAGCTCCGAGAGTGAATCAGTGCGCCGTCACCGCCTGCTTCATACTGATACACCTGAAACACAGGTGTTAACACCGTTAACTACACACATACACACAATACAGCACAAAACATAACGGGTTCGGTTACACAGAACCGAATAAACTCACTTTAGTTTGGGTCCAAACGGGCCAGAACTAACACTAACACCGCTTTCTGCTCCTCACTTCGACTTCTCGCGCTCGCGGTGACGTCACCAACGTAACGGACGTTGACGTAAATTTGAATCTGTGAGGAGAAAATAAAATAAAATAAACCCAAATATTATTTCATAAAAAGCTTCATTATTCTCTTCTTCTTAAACACGGTAGAGGATAATATATACAAATACATAAAAAAACAGCTTTATCATTATTTTAAATCAAATCCACTTTAAAAGTGCTCCTTTCTAATTAAATTTTAATTAAAAATATACTTTATCTTACTCTTGTTCAATTTAATTTTTTTTATTAATATTTAATTCATCGATGATTGTAGTCGTGTTGAGGTTTACCGTTCTTTGTGCTTTATTAGCATAAATATACACTTTGTTTAAACTTTTGAGTTTGGACACAAAATGTAAACATTCCTCATGAATCCAGAACATTCATTTGTTTATTATTTAGAAAGTAATAATTAAACAGGTGAATAAAATGATCAGATTAATCACTTGCAACATTTAGGATATGAATTTCTTGTATTGAGAGAGGTTTTTAATTATACACAGATATAAATAGATTTTATTTATTTGTAGTTTTCATATTTGACTCAGTACATTACACTACATTTATTTAATCAACTATTTATCAAGTTTTTAAAAAAAATATTTAACTGAATGATTGTTCAAGATCAATAAAAATCTTCAAATAATCTATCAACACCATCAATACATCTAATCAGTAAATAAAAATCTACATTTATCCAGCTGATCTATTGACTGGTTTATTGAAAGTTTTACAGCTTCGGCAGGTAAAGAAGCCGTGGCTTTAATCTGATCTTCTGATTTCTAATGAGAATTAAATGACAAAATACAGAATTAAAGAATATCTTTATTTAAATTCAAAATCATGAATCATTTAAAAATATGGACTACAAGTCATTTCTACAAGTGTTCATACAGACAGAAAGACCAGAGATGAAACGGATTTAACAGATACAGGACAATTAGGACAAGGAAAGTGAGAGAACTAGAATGATCATTTATTTATTATTTTAAAAAAAATACAACTGTGTTCAAGATCACAGCAAAAAGACAGTAGAGGAAACAAAGGAAAAAAATATTTCACATTTCCTGTTTAAATTCAACAGTAAAATCACATGAACTGAAGACATCGTGACTTTTTGAAACCGGTCGTTACATTTTTGAGACAAACGGAGCAGGTAGTGATGAAGAAGCTGCCTCAAAAGATCATTTCTGCTCCTCGAAGAGTAAAAAAAACCCATTAAATCCTAAATGTATGAAAAATAAACATTATGTACATTTTATGTCTAATTACAGTGAACCTGACGGAGAGTGAAGCTCACAGAGGCGAAGTGTTCACGCTACAGCAAATTTCACCGGTTGACGCTAAACTCGCTCACTTAGGAGGTGCGTTTCTCTGTCCCGGGATATTCCTAGCACCGTGTGTGAAAGCTCCTGAGATGTCCAGCATGGAGACGTGCGTGTATGTTGATGTGTACACAGTACCAATGGTCAGGATGTACTGTTGTGTCAGAGTTTCTCGTTCTCCTGAAAAACACACGTGCGCGCACACACACACACACACACACACACACACACACACACACACACACACACAGTGGAATTGTAAAGCAAAACATTGGACTATATATCTTAATCACATCTCATAGTCCTTTTATAGAGTCTGAATCAGTTTGACTGATTCATTTCGAGTTGATTCAGAGTCGAATCACTTTCTAGTGAGAATCAAATACTCATCTCAGTCTAGTTCGTTTGGAAGTGTGCGACTCTCACTAGAAAATTATTTGACTCCGAATCGTCTCGAAACAAATCAAACCGATTCAGACTGGACAAATGGACTAATAGAAGAGAAAGAGCAACAGGAAAGAGGACAGCCTTCCTGCTGAAAGCAAACCGGATCAGAACCTTACATTAGATTGTTTTCTATATTTTTATTTTAAAATCAGTTGTGTTGTTTCTCTTCTTTCTGCACTCGATTGAGGAAACACAGCAATGATAAATAAATAAATAAATGTATCTGTCCAGCTTCCTCCTCTTCGTCCCCCAGAATGACGCGTGGGTGACGGATTGACGGATTTTAAAAAAGATGTCTGGGCAAACTGTGACCTCCTCGAGTTAAAAGTGAGCATCCAAGGAAATTTAATGTGCTAACTGCACTACATTCTGCAGTCACACAGCACCAGAAAAAATATGTACATCTACTGTACATGTTAACACACAAAACAAGCTTTTGAGTATTAGTTACCCTGTCTTACTGTACAAGGCACCTGCAAATAATAAAGCAAGTAATTAAAAGTTCATCTATCATTTCACTTCCACTAATCAGTCTTTTGACCAGTCTAAAAATAAAAAGACTAAAAAGAAACTCAGACTTAGCAAGAAGAACTAAAAATATGTGGATAATGAAGTCTCAGTTCCACCACAGCTTCAACATCCCTGGATCTTCTCCTTTAAAGCTTGGAGTAGGGCACGTTTTTCGGACTCTTCTTTTCCAGGGCTGCCTGCGCTGACTTCATAAGATCCTGTGTCTGCAACATGTTCATGTTCCAAGTAGCCTGGAGACGCAGAGGAGAAATCTCAGATTTCGACCGCTCTACTTTGTGTTTGTGGCCATACTGTGTGTGCATGGGTCTACCTTGAGGCTAAAAATGCTATTCATGTCTTAAGCAGATTCTTACCATGTAGTCTAGGCTCTCAGTCACACTGTGGTCTCAGGAGTAGAGTAGGTTGATTTTGGTTCCCTGGACAGCGACGGGACTCCGGCCTGCAATCTCACCTGCTATTTCCAGAGCTCCAGCAATCATTGACTATCAGGCAACACACGACTGCAGAGATGAAGAACAGAACACACACTTGCCTTCATTTATACTAAATAATGAAGCTACATGAAAAAAATACACGGTACAACCCAAAGTCACATTCTTCTGTTATCATTCCATATCTTCCATATGTCAGTCCAGAATTTCACCATTTTGTGATCACAGAAATTAACACAAAATCAAGAAACTCCACAATATTCAGAGGAGCCTCCACTTTTTCAAAGTTACTGCAGATTTGGGCCAAAACATGTCATGACACATCATCACCACAACAGGCCTTCAGCACAGGTTACTCTACTTCCTGAACAAGTGAGGACCCGGATACAAGTTACGTTCACATTCATGGGACAATTCACATTCACAGTTCCAGTGTAACCGAACTCGACCACCTTCTACAGGTAGTCTCGGGTTCGGTACCGCAGTGCATTTCCCAGTCCACATTACGACGGTCACATTACCAACTTTTCATGCAAACTGCTCTGTTTTGGACTAAACTTCCAGTGTGAAAGCCCACTAGAACAGCTACACTGCAGAATTTTTCTGTCTAAAAATGAACAAATTTCAGGTTTTGTAGCTCTTCTTTGATAAATGACAAGATGGTAATATCATAAAATAGTCCACTTTGTATTAAAACCAGACATCTGATGCTCACTGTGGTTTATTTAATCTTCAACAAACTGCAAATGTAAATAATTGTTCAGTGTGCACCCCCTTGTGGTCAACTCTTTCATAGGGGCTTGTACAAGTCAGAACAATCAGCCCATTCTTATCTTCTCATCACTTACTGTCTCTATATATGATCATATGGACAAAAATAACTTGTTTACAGATCTTGGTGTAAACATGTAAGCAAGCAATATATGGCAAGTTAATGTTCCTCATACCTTCACCTGAAATAAGGCATCCTGTGTGCACAGACGAATATCACAGACTGTGATTAGATCCACTCCTGCGAAAGAAGAAATCAGATCCACAAAAAAAACTATTAGTAATTCAGTCTCCTGCAGCTAAAAGCCCCAGTAAAAGATAACTCTCTGATGGTTAAAGCTTTGGAGGAAAAGTGACACCACAACTCTGGAAAGTTCCATCCATATTGTTTGCTGAGTGTATGAGATGATGGTACTTAACACTCCCAACAGACCTGCTTCCACACACACGCCATGCACTGCCACCACCACGGGCTTTGGACACTACAGACACATCAAACACAAAGTTCAGTTTATATACCACAATGTATTACTCGAATAGGTTATTGATTGTACAAATACTACATGCATGTAAAACCCCTACATGCTTTGTGTTTAATTTATGTAAGGAATAAACATGCGGTTATAGGAAAGTAGTCAACAATCCAATGAAGTGGAGTGACCGTTACCACCCTAAGGTAGAACTGCACATTCTGAAGTGTTTTATTCCCCTTATACCACAGCAAGTTGTCAACAAGTGCATTTCTTTATTAATTAAAGAAGAACATGTCATACACATTAATCTATTTTAAAGGCTGACCGATAGTGGATCTTACAGACGCCGATAACCAAGTCGGGTAGCACCTACTAATAACCGATTACTACTGAATGAAAATATAACACTCAGTGGAAAAGTTAAGTTCACTTTATTACAAAAATAAACAGTACTGACCGTACCATGAAAATGTACTGCACTTTTTCTAATGAAATAAACATATATACAGTAATATATATATATATATATATATATATATATATATATATATATACACTATGAATAAAAATTAAAGTAAATAAAAAGATGTACAGTATTTCACAAAAAAGTGAGAACACCCCTCACATTTCTGTAAATATTTGATTATATCTTTTCATGTGACAACACTGAAGAAATGACACTTTGCTACAATGTAAAGTAGTGAGTGTACAGCTTGTGTAACAGAGTAAATTTGCTGTCCCCTCAAAATAACTCGACACACAGCCATTAATGTCTAAACCGCTGGCAACAAAAGTGAGTACACCCCTAAGTGAAAATGTCATTTTACAGTTCAACAAACTCTCCTCCAGTCATTTACACTCTATGGCAACTTTTTACGGTTTTGCTGTATGGGCTGTGTTCCAATTGATCTGTGTTTGATCATTTCCTCCCTTCGCTCAAACATTGTGTTTGAGAAGGCCTTCTTAGTTGAACGGTTGTTTTCCTCAGCTTTGGATTTAGCTGTAGGGCCCAGAGGTTTTTGGAGTTTGAAGAGGAGGCAATAAAAGATTTGGAACACAGCCCTGTTTTCCTTTCCGAGGTTCCCCGGCTTTTTTCCGTCACCCGTCACCTCCTAGCCGAGCTCAATTCTGCTGCAGCTTTTTAGCCACAAGCTGCTGGTGCTTGACTTCTGAGGCCTTATCCTGTTAAGCGGCCGCACTATGGCAAAAAGGAGAGTTCAGTATGCTGACTGTATGAGCTTCAGTTGAATGTGTATGTGGTTGAACTCTTGGTAGGACAGTCCAGTATATTACAGACAAACACAGACGAAAACATCCACAAGGCTTCTACTAAATATTGTTGAATGTCCGCTCGTATGCAACTCTCCAACAATGTCACGTCCTATCGAGAGTTTCAGTCGATGTTTTAAATCTAACCCAATGTGATTTTTTTTTTACTCTGGTGTAATTTTCTTGACCACTTTAACGCAGCATCTCTGGTGTTACTTTTGTCAAAAATGTAGAACACCAAAGACAAGGCAATGACGACGTGATCTCGTTCCTTCGTGTGTTTTTGCCTCAGATTCTGGCGACTGTTCAGACTCGGTTTGTAGCGAAATTTCAAATTCACAAATGCCTTGAACAACGTACATTTTCAACAATCCGTTTAAATCGACTGGTCCATTTCCGCTGCACGGTGGATTAGAAGGATGCACTGTGATCAGTGTGGCGACGTCTGGGAATCGAGTTACTGAAAAGGCCACGAGTTGGAGGTTACATTTAGTTTCTAAGGACATCTGGGCTATTGGTGTCTTTTGGATAGGAACTGCAAAACTTTTTCTATAAGGGTGAAAACAGCTGCATGCTTAGATACTTTAGCTGTGGACAGTTTATCTTGCTCACTGCATTGACGTATGAAGTTTGGACGGGTTCTGTAGAAAGAGATTAACATGAAGGGGGAAAAAAACAAAACAAAAAACAAGACTGAAAGTGAATTTGTCTTGGATTGTTTTATTAATTTTTTTCCATTGGGATGTCAAAAGCTTCTTCAACTTGGCCACAAATCTAACAAAGTCAGGTACATTGTCAAGTATTGCCCCAAAATACCTCTATGGTAGATAGATGTGCTCACTGATCACTTGTACATGTGCTCATTCATACAATTATCCAATCAGCCAATCATACGGCAACACCACAATGTACAACATCAAGCAGGATCAGATGAAGAGCTTCAGTCAATATTCACATCAAACACCAGAATGTAATCCAGTGATTTTATCCGTGGCATGGTTGTAAATGGTCTGGTTTGAGTATTCCAGAAACTGCGGCTCTCCTAGGATTTCCACACACACATACTTGTGTGAAAAACATCCGGTAAGTGGCAGTTCTCGGGGTGGAAACACCTTGTTGACGAAAGGAGAATGGCTAGACTGGGTCAAGTTAATAGGATGGCCATGGTAACATCAAATAACCTATCTTTACATACATGGTGAGCGGAAAAGCATCTCAGGATGTACAGCATGCCAAACCTTGAGAACAGTAGAAAACCTCATTGGATTCCACCCGTGTCGCCCAATAACAGGAATGTGAGGCTACACAGACTGGAAAAAGAGCCGGTTATTCGAGTCTTCAATAGTCCCGTTTCGGTGAACCCCAAACGTCGTGCTGATGTTACATGCTTTCAAAAAAAAGAAATGAAAAGTTTTTCAGTGTTCATTAAATCAGATATTCCATCGATCTTACACAGGGTCACCCTGGAGTCTATCTCAGGGGACTCGGGGCACAAGGCGGGGGCCACCGTGGACGAGGTGTAAGCCCATCATACACCTGTTCACACACTACGGACAATTTACAACGCATGTCTTTGGACTAGGGGAGGAAACCAGAGTACAACCTGGGGGTGTGAAGCAAAGAAGCTAACTACAAAGCCACTGCGCCGACCCTGATACTCCAAAAACTGTATTTTTATTACAGCCTCTCTTTAAACTTGATTTTGCCCATTTTCTAAAATGTAAAAGCGTAAATGCAAAAACGTTTATAGGATTATAAAGAATTATTGACTGGTTTAACTGGAGTTAATATTTTTGCAGTCTTCTTTGAGGGTTACACATTTGGCTCCCTTAAACAGTACGAATCTCCCCATGCTCTTCAGCAAAAAACTAAACAAATAAACCAAAATAAAAACACCTTTATCCAGCACAACACGTGAAGAAACCAGTAACTTCTGGGTCATAGTCAATCGAAAAAAAAAAAATGTTCAAATGAAACCTGGACATTTGACCCGTTTTCTAATCGCTTATTTTTAACTTGAGTGTGACATTGAAAGAATGGAAAATGACTTGTTTTTTTTTTTTTTTCCTCTGTTTCATTTTGGATCTGTAAATGAATAATAAAATAAGCCATTTTTCCATTTTCGGATAATTGGATAATTGAATACGAAAAGAATGAATGATATGATACACGGATTCTATTAATTCAATGGTGTCGAAATTTCATTTCCAAATTCAATGGATTTTCACACTTTGTCTCTGTTTTGCTTCCCTATCAGTAACGACACTTCATTACCAGTTTGATTTATTCAAACGATACCGGTGAAAAGTCCACGAGGCAGGAAAGGCCGTACAACTCAACATTTTAACACCTTCATACAAAAACATGACAAATTGACTGTTTATTCAGTGCTTCCATATATTATCAAGGTGAAAGGAAGGTCTGTGAGATATGAATAATACGGACATAACTATCACGCTTCAGTGTGATGACAGAGCGGACATAAAATAGAAAGTGAAGCCTGTTTGAGTGTTACAAGTACAAAGTGGGTCAGACATTATGGTAATGAGTATCAGGTTGGTGTGTTCATATGCACTGGATGTACCTATGATCTCCCTGTGTTCAAAAAGATCTGTGATATAATAATATATGTAGAGAGTGCTTTCATTATTTCCTGCAATGTAAAAACGATGTACTATGATGACCACTTCAATGCATACTGTATAGAAGATAACCAAATGGATGAGTTTTCTGTCATCTCTGTGAATGAACTGACACACTTTAGGCCATTTGACCAGCAGTGCTCTAATGAGATTAATCAAAGAGAGTACATAGTGCCCAATTGTTATATTTAGAAAGACTTGACCTGAGGGGTCAGTAATGTTAACGCCCTTGAAAAAAGAAAACTATTATAAAGCAACCAACTTGGTTTTTTTCTTTATTTGCCTTTTAGATTTGTAATCATTTAAATGTTATTTTAATTGTGCAGTAGCATATTAACACTTTATAGTGTTAGAGGCAACTCATTTAATAGTATGCAATTAACACTATGAGATTTAATGAATTACTCCTATGAGAATTAATTTCTAACACTACACACTGGTGTTGAGAAACTAACACTTGAGTAGTGTTCAATTTCAACTATACAAAGAGTTGATGTGAAATCTATTAAAGTGTTAAAATGACAGTGTGGAGTGTGGACCCCTCCGGACACTTTAAAAGTGTTGAAATGAAACTCCAATAGAGTGGATTTGTTTCTGTGGATTTTGCTGTGTATGTATATTGTATAATGTTAAAGTGCACACCTTGATTTCTATTATAATAACATTATTAATGTATTTCTAATGTTATTAGACATGTCATTCTCATCACTGCTCCTAGATAACTTAGTGTTCCCTAGGTGGCCTCATCTATTTCACTTCGAGAATATCCACAAATAGGGAAGAACATTACCTTTATCTTTGTAATGTATACAATAATGATCATGAACGGGTTAAAAAGGGGACACAGTAATATAAACCATGTAATATTTCTTACCCAACTCGGGCCTAACTACAAATGTACTCTTATGACAGAATACCGCTGCTGGGAAATTGCCGTTCCCGAGGTTGGGCACAGGAGGGCAGTCAAGCTCCATCAAGCACAACACACAACGCCGCCTGGAACAGAAGGTAGGTTTGGGCTATTTTACAGATACAGCTCATTACTGTGCATTGTATTGTTCGGACATAACCACAATTAACGGCTCTTCTATAAAAACAAACATTATGTAATATTCATAGCACTATATTTATCATAAAAATACTAAATTAATGTATCAACATTTTTCTAATGTTGATAGAAAGCCTTTTACATCATTTACACACACAGATATATATATATTGTCTAGTTTTTACATAAGGACAATACACGGCTCTTCTGCACTGTTCATCATCATCTATAAAACAAACAAACATTATGTAATATACATAGCAGTATATATATATATATATATATATATATATATATATATATATATATATATATATATATATATATATATATATATATATATGTCCCCTTCTCTTTGTAAATATTATCTAAATATTCAAACAGCCCAAGAAATAAAATTAGCTGTTTTCTGAGACGATGAAGTGACTCTTAAAAGAGCCTTTGTGTATATTAGACGGAGTTGTCGTTTAAGCGCATTCTCCGCGAATACGGCAGGCCAGCTGAATATCCTTGAGAGAGATGGAGAAATGTGAAAAGCTAGCACTGTGGCTACGTGTTTCGCAGCCATGAGCTGTATTTCAATGCTTTTTGGCCACAGCATGCTGCCTCACGAACGTCCCAATTCATGCCCCCTTTTCCACAGTTGTTGTGTATATCCAGGTAAGGATAAAAGTTACATTTCCATCCATCCATCTTCTATACCTCGTAATCCTTCTCAGGTCATGGGTAAAAGTTACATTTTCCAAAGAAATTTAACTCGCTGAGATGGGCAGTCCATAGGTAGTCGGTACCTAGCCGCCCAAGGATTGGATTGCATTGCGACGGCTCAACTATGGAATTGTCCCGTTCTGTGAGACCTTTGGGCCGTCTCGCCGCATCGTCACCCTTCAGTTTATATGACGGCACAGCTCATACCTCAAGACTTGAATAAAATCTATTTGAGAAGCAGTCATCTAGTCAGCGAACATTAAACCCTCATTTGCATAGTTTTCGTTAAAAGCGGTGGGCCTCGGACGAGGTGGCCGAGAGGTTAAGGCGATGGACTGCTAATCCATTGTGCTCTGCACGCGTGGGTTTGAATCCCATCCTTGTCGCAAACTTGTTACTTTGCCTCCTCTTTCCAGCAATATCTGGCTTTGTTGCAGTCTGTCTCACACCTACAAACAGGAAGCTTTGTACAGGTCCCTGAACTAGCACTAGAGAGGGTGGAGAAATGTGAAAAGCTAGCACTGTGGCTATGTGTTTTGCAACTGTGAGCTGTATTTCAATGCTTTTTGGCCACAGCTGCTGTAAGGCTCTTGCGTCTCTGGAGGTCCATCAACGCAGAACGCATTCCGCAGTCCAGACGACAGGGGCAAAGAACCTGCACCGAAACCTCTTTATTGCTCCACACACCGGGATGTAATTTCATATGCGTGAGCTATGTCAGCAAGAGGTTAAGGTGATGAACTGCCAATCCGCTGTGCACAGCCCATGTGGGTTTGGATCCTATTTTTCTTGTAAAGACCTTGCTTAAGCGCATTCTGTAAAGGAAGCGTGCATGGTGCAGACATTGTTGGCGTCTGCATGAGCAGTTAGTCTGAAGGGGAAATTAGGGTCAGGTGTTTTCAATCAACGGGATGACAATCAGGTGTGAGTGAGCACCCTGTCTTATTTGAAGAACAGGGATCTATCAAAGTCTGATCTTCACAACACATGTTTGTGGAAGTGTATCATGGTATGAAAAAAGGAAATTTGTGAGGATCTCAGAAAAAGAGTAGTTGATGCTCATCAGGCTGGAAAAGTTCAAAAAAAAAAAAACCCATCTCTAAAGTGTTTGGACTCCACCAATCCACAGTCAGACAGATTGTGTACAAATGAAGGAAATTCACGAGCATGGTTACCCTCCCCAGGCGTGGTCAACCAACAAAGATCACTCCAAGAGCAAGACATGTAATTGTCCACGAGGTCACAACGGATCCCAGGGTAACTTCTAAGCAACTAAAGGCCTCTCTCGCATCAGCAAATGTTAATGTTCATGAGTCCACCATAATGAGTACACTGAACAACAATGGTGTGCATGGCAGGATTGCAAGGAGAAAGCCACTGCTTTCCATAAAGAACATTGCTTCCTGCATGCAGTTTGCTAAAGATCACATGGACAAGACACAAGGCTACTCGAAAAAACGTTTTGTGGACAGGTGAGACCAAACTAGAACTTTTTGGTTTAAATGAGAAGGGTTATGTTTGGGGTTAGGAAAACACTGCATTCCAGCATAAGACCCGTATCCCATTTCTGAAAAATGGTGGTGGTAGCATTACAGTTTGGGCCTGTTTCGCTGCATCTGGGCCAGGACGGCTTGCCATCATTGATGGAACAATGAATTCTGAATAATACCAGCAAATTCTAAAAGAAAATGTCAGGACATCTGTCCGTAAACTGGATCTCAAGAGAAAGTGGGCCGTGCAGCAAGACAGCAACCCTAAGCACACAAGCCGTTCTACCAAAGAATGGTTAAAGAAGAATAAAGTCAATGTTTTGGAATGGCCAAGTCAAGGTCCTCACCTTAATCCAATAGAAATGCTGTGGAAGGACCTGAAGCAAGCAGCTCATGTGAGGAAACTCACCCACATCCTAGAGATGAAACTGTACTATAATGAGGGATGGGCTAAAATTCCTCCAAGCTGACGTGCAGGACTGATCAACAGTTACCGGAAACGTTTGTTTGCAGTTGTTGCTGCACACCGAGGTCACACCAGATACTGAAAGCAAAGGTTCACATACTTTTGCCACTCACAGGTATGCAATATTGGATCATTTTCATCAATAAATAAATGACCATGTGTAATATTTTTGTCTGGTTTCTTTAATTAGGTTCTCTTTATCTACTTTTAATACTTGTGTGAAAATCTTATGATGTTTTAGGTCCTGGTAATGAAGATGTATAGAAAGTTCTAAAGGGTTCACAAACCTTCAAGCACCACTGTAAGTGGGATGTAAGGTCATAGCAGAAGAGCTCTTCCGCAAACACTACCGATGTGACCGTGGACCATGGGGTCTTAAGCCTAGACGAATCGCGTCCAAAAGACCACGCCTTAGCTCTGTCTTCAGCTGGAAATGGTTAGATGTCTCCGGCAGAGCTGGTTAAGCGAAAGGCACTTGAGTCTCACAACAGCCCATTTGTCGCGCCCATGCCAGATTTCTTGTTGTCCGGCAGAATGACCCGGTCACCTTCTTACCACGAACGGGTTTACCACCACGTCAGCCTGGGGTAGTGTGGCCGAGTGGTCCAAGGCGCTGAATTTAGACTCCAGTCTTTTTGGGGACGTGGGTTCAAATCCCACTGCTGCCAGGGTGGTTAGCTGAAAGTAGTTCTGCTTAACTTTCCCGGAACGGAAAGTAGTTATGCTTAACTTCTCCAGTTAATTCTCAGTGGTAGTCCTTATCACTACGGATGCAATATATTTTTCGCCACATGTTGATTCCATGGCGCTGTTCCGAAGCTTGTTGTTTTCTTTTTTTGTTTGTTTTTTTTTTTTTTTTTGAAGATCTACACTTTGAATTGCCTCCGCTACCGCGTAAACCAGTTAATACTTTATTGGCTTTATTTTTTCGGCTTTCATCTATTTTTGTTTATTTCTTTTTTCCCCAGACAGCGGACATTCATTTTTAACATTCATCGTTTTACCTGAGAAAAAAAAGCGCTCTTAGGCGGCAGGTAAAGTGAACTGTACACTTACATTTACATTTATTCATTTAGCAGACGCTTTTAACCAAAGCGACTTATAAATAACAAAATTGCTTATTTACTCAAAAGAAACATCGGTATATTATGAATATCATTTGAATGGTTTAAACTATATATGTAGTGTCAATTCAGGAATATCATTATACGTTTGTATGCCGAGTGAAATTTCTATTGTCTACTGTTCAGTGTCTGTTGTTTGTTCAGTAGTCAAACACACACTTAAAATAAAGTCTTTTGGTAACAAGTGAGCAGATCACACAGTTATGTTAGATTAAGTTAGAATATATTAGAGTAGATGTGTATCTTTTCAATAGTTGTATAATTAAATTTTGGGTCATTGATCTGTTGGTCTAATATGAAACCTATCAAGTTATTTTAAAAGAATCAGTGACCATAATTTTACTTTACAAAACATAATGCATAACTAAGTAAATTCTTTTTATATATTTATTTATGTTAATTGTTCATATCTATGGGTACTATTCAGGCCATCAGCATGAAGAAAAAAAAAAATCCCTGGGAGAATCAACGTGTCCTTCAGGAGAGGCCCATCAGGTGATTTACTTCGGGGCTCATCTGAAGAGGCAAGAAGCATTAAAGACAATCCTTCTTTGCAAGAGAAGTCAACACCTCAAAGAGAAGATGTGGTCAGGAACAATACAGCCTCCCGCTCCGTTCAATCCACCTGCTAGTGGTGTTCCTGAAGACGTACCTCTGACACAGGCAGCAGTTGAGAAGACACCAAAAAAACAAATTAGATCCTGTTTAGCTTGTGGTCAGCCAAATTCTCGTTACATGGGTGATGGCTCCTCTGTACATTTCTTTTAGCAGGCTGGTGATGTTAAATACTTCTACTGCTCCAGGAAAGTCTTTGAGGCATACTCTGCAGAGGGCCTTCTGGTCATCTGTGCAGGTTCTGCCACCAGCCACTAAAACAAGGACCCAATAGCCCTCATATCCACACTGGTTTCCCTGGAGTGGCAGGCAAATACATTTACTGTCCTTCTAAAGTGCTCTCCCTGTATCAGGCACAGGGAATGAATGCAGAGACGACATGGGCAGAGTTTCAGCAGTCCTCATTCTATGAGGCTGAGAGGCAGAGGTGGATTGTTGAAAAGAGAAAATAACTTTGTTGTGAAACACAGTATTTAAGGTCTGTGCATGGCATGTCTGATTGCAAGCCAAGCACAAGGTTGGATTTTGGTAAACAGTTACAAATCCTGTGTAATACTGTTGTCCATGAATCTCATTCTACGTTTTCTGTGCTCTCTCTCTCTCTCTCTCTCTCTCTCTCTCTCTCTCTACCATTGTGGAATTGTGTATAGACAACATTGTATTTAAAAAAACAAAACAAAATTGTCCTGTGTATTTGTAAATATGTTTTATCTAGCTTGTATTTGTAAGTTTTAAAATCTTAGTCCTTATTTGGAATACATTTTCAATAACTTACTATAACACACCCTGCATATATTATTTAGATAGTTATTTTAATTTTGACAAACTGTTAATTTCACATTCTTCTTTGACAGTTAATTTTACACACTGAAAGAGTATCGGAATAGTAAATGTTGACAATGCCGCTTTTAAAAAATTATATAGATACAATATGTAACAGATAATATAATATAAATATTTGAACGGATGTTTTTACGTTAGGTTCGTCCGACCCTCCTCCTGGATTATCCTCGCTTTCTATTGGCTAGTCAGCGCTCTACACCTACGTGTGACTGGCCCCCGCGTGGCAGGTGAGAATTCTACCACTGAACCACCAATGCTTATCTTAAAAATCCATGGACTTCGCAGAGTGCGATTTAAAGCTGAGTACTGTGCTGCTTCAGCAATTTGGTTTAAAATTCTAAAGGAGAATCTCTTCCATATTTCAGCAGCATGGAGTTTGTCCATTACCCTAGTTTTGGGCGGAATTGATAAGGCTTGTTAAGTGCTTTGGGTGAAGGCTCAAGCAACACAAATGTCTCCAAAACTCAGTTGTGCATTGGCCTGGAACCTAACCCGGACTTCACAGAGGGCGCTTTCCAGGTAAGTATTGTGCTGACTCAGCAATTTGGTTTCAAAATTGACAAGGAGCATCCTAAGGCTCTTGTATATTTGAGCAACATGGACTGTGTCTGCTACCCTTTTTTTGGACAGAAGTGATAAGGCTTGCAGAGTTCTTTGGGTGAAGGCTCAATATTCAAAAGTCAGTCATGGGTGGCCGGGAATCGAACCCCGGCCTCACGCGTGGTAGGTCAGAATTTGACCACTGAACCACCAATGCTTAGTTTAAATAACTAAAGACTTCACAGAGTAAGCTGTTCAGGTAAGTATTGTGCCGCTTCAGCAGTTTGGTTTCAGATTTGAAAAGGAGAATCCTAAGTCTCTTCCTTATTTCAGCAGCAGTCACACACTATATTTCCAGATACTGTATAATATTATAATATCTCCTCTCTGCTCAACACGCATGTAATACAGTCTACATACCGTAGAGCAGTGTTTTTCAACCACTGTGCCGTGGCACACTAGTGTGTTGTGAGAGATCGTCAGGCGTGCCTTGAGAAATTGTCCAATTTCACTTAGTCTTAAAATTCTTTTTTATTAAAATTTATTCATTATTATCTGCAAATAATAAGCCATTGTTGCGTGTCTGTGCTGTAATATAGTGACTGGCAGAGCAATGTAATATTCGTCCGGGTGGCAGCAGGTAATTGCCTCCTACCTTCTTAGAGACAAGAGAATTAGTGACGCATGCGACAGGTCGTGGTGGCAGTGATGGAGAAGTTTTTAAAAAGGAAAAATGCAAACTCCGAACTGGGCCCTGGACAAGATTGTGACCCAGGTGAAGGGCCTAGTATGAGTGGTGGTAAAAAGAAAGCAAAGACGGTGAGCTCGAGGCAATACAGCGAAAGCTATCTTTCGTTAGGATTTACTTTCACCAGCGATGAGATGACCCCGACTCCATTATGCTTGGTGTGTGGCGAGAAGCAGTCCAGTAGCACCATGGTGCCGAGCAAGCTTAAACGCTATCTCCAAGCGAAACACCCGTCGCTTCAAAACAAGCCGATGGACTATTTTGTTTGCCTGCGTGAAAACACCGAAACAGGCAACATTAATGAGAAAAACCACAAAGGTAAATTAGAAAGCCCTCAAAGCTAGTTGCTGAACTTGTAGCTAAATGAAAAAAATCCCACACTGTGACAGAGACGTTAATACTACCTGCCCGCAAAGACACTGTCAACGAGATGCTCGGCCCTGACGCGGTTAAAGACATATCTAAACTCCCGCTCTCAGATAACACAATCGCCAGACATATTGATGACATGTCTACAGACATCGAAAGCCATGTTTTGGAAAAGATACGCATCAGTAGGAAATTTGCGTTGCAACTTGATGAGTCTACGGATATTCTCAGCTCTTGGCCAATGTGCGTTTTGTGGATGGAGATGCCATTAGAGAAAACTTCCTATTTTGTAAGGCACTGCCAGAAAAAACAACAGGAGAGGAAATTTTTTGGGTCAAATCGGAATATCTTGACCAGGGAGGACTTACGTGGGAAAATTGCACAAGTGTTTGCACTGATGGAGCTGCAGCCATGGTCGGGCACACCTAAGGCTTCGTTAGCAGAGTGAAGGAAAGAAACCCAGATCTTATTGTTACACACTGTTTTCTGCACCGTGAGGCCTTCGTTGCAAAGACTTTACCAGCAGAACTAATTCCTGTGTTGGATGATTTTGTGCGCATAGGGAACTTTGTAAAGACACGACCTTTGAAAAGGTATATTTGCATCTTTGCGTGAGGAAATGTGAGCGGAGCATAAAGCCTTATTGCTCCATACGGAGGTCCGATGGTTGTAGCGTGACAAGTTGCTGGCCCGTGTGTATGAGCTGCGGGAGGAACTTAAAGTGTTTCTGACAAATGAGAGGTCTGATTACTCAAATCTGTTTGAAAGTGATGAGTGGTGTGCAAAGCTGGCATACCTGGCAGATATATTTCATCATCTGAATGAACCGAACACACGGATGCAAGGCCGAAATGAGAACCTGCTTACAAGCATGGATAAAATAAATGGATTCCATTTAAAGGTGCACCTCTGGCAACAACATGTGCAAAGTGCCAACCTTGAGATGTTCCCACTCACAGAGGAACGGCAAGATCACCCTGCTGCACTGTGCGAGGTAATAGTTAAACATCTGAAAACTCTTGAGGAGAAGTTGTCATTTTATTTCTCTTCAGCCTCCACTGAATGCCTTGACTGCTGTTGGAAAGGACATGACTTTACAGGAGCAGGAGGAACTAACTGAACTGAAACAAGATCGTGGTTTAAAGCTAAGATTTGCTGAACTTCCTTTGGACAGTTTTTGGTTGACTGCTGCCAAGGAATTCCCCATTCCGGCCAACAAAGTTTTGACATTACTCCCATTTTCCACAACATATGTGTGTGAGCTGAGCTTTTCAAGCCTAACTGCTATAAAAACTAAAAACAGAGAGAGACTGAAAGCTGTTGAAGAAGAGCTTCGTGTATGCCTTTCTTCAATTCCTGCCAGGATATCAGCTTTGTGTTCATCTAAACAGGCCCAGGTTTCACACTGAGTGAGTATAAATGAATTGAGAAACTATATTGTAATTATATATACTGTATTAGGCTACAGAGTGTCATTCTGTAACATTTTTGGTTGGTGGTGTGCCGCAAGATTTTTCCAATGTAAAAAATGTGCCATGGCTCAAAAAAGATTGAAAAACACTGCGTTACACTACACAATTTAAGAAGCTACACTTACTTCTGCTTCCATTGTAACACTTTTCAGTTTTGGAGCAACAACAACAGCAGCAACAACAACAAAAGTGTTGGAACAAAATAAATCTTATTTTCCATTCCAGGTTGCAGGTATTCGCGGGTGCAATGCAACACTGTTCCACACACAAATAAGTCTTTTGAATGGTTAAATGACTAAAATCAGAAAGCGCCACCAGCATATCTGACAAAGATGACTCATGAACCAATTCTTTAATCACTAGCTGAAAACGACGTAATGAATTTACACAAACGTCAAATAACAAATACAACATTCTACTTTCTCATGAATATGGTATAGTGCATTGCTTAATCAGCAGTTTTTCTTAGAAAGACAAGATATTTAAATTGAATGAATTTAATGAAACCACACATCAAGCTGTCTTTTCTAACAGAACATTAAATTTAGCATTAGCTCCCAGTTCTAGAAAGTTCTAGCCAGACATTCAGGGGGAAAGAATCAGAACAAAATGTAAAATAAAAAAAGTAGTGAAAGATGAAAGTGAAGGAATAAACGAGGGGTTTGTGTCTTAGTTGTTGAGTAATTAAAAACTAAAAAAAAGGCTGTGAGATTCAGCGTTTGTCACAACGATGCCAAACGCTCTGCGTCTCCCGACTATTTCTTTGGGATTGTTCCCAAACCGAGAAATCAAGGTTCTTCAGTCATGCTTCCCCCACAATCAAGCTTTGGAGTTGACTCCATATTCACAATGACTATAGAGTCGACTCCAAAGCTTGATTCCTTTGAATCGACTCTATTCCCATTACCTGGTATCTACGAATTGACACCAGGTATTAGGAATCGCCCTGTTAATCATGATAATGATCCTATGTACTTAATACTGTGGGTTGTTCCCCTAACCTTTAATTCGAGATTTGTGCTGAATCGATTCTTGGAACAGACTCACTCAGTGTTGCAATCGATTTCAGAATATTAGCAAGGGTTTGAATCGTTATCATTTCCCTTGCTTCCACTTGTAGGAAGCTGCCTTAATCACGATGAACCCAGGCTACGCAGGCAGGACCGAGCTCCGGGACAACCTGGAGGCCGCTTCAGATCCGTCTCCATGATTGTGCCCGACCACGCCGTCATCGCAGAGGTGTGCTCGGGTGCCGTCATTCATTACATTATGTAATGAACGCAATAACGGATGTATTCTGGCGTGTTACAGAACTGTTTCATGTTGTCTTTTTTGCTGTAGGTGGACTTGTGAGCTGAGGGCTTCAAGTCCAGTGAGACTCTGGCGAAGAAGATGATTCAGCTGTATAAGCTGTGCAGCAAGCAGCTTTCCCGGCAGGACCACTACGACTTCAGCATGAGAGTCGTCAACTCTGTTATTGTCATGGCCGGGTATGTCCGTCTACGAACAGGGTGAACATATTAGATTAGATTAGATTCATCCGTTGTTTTTTCTAAATTGTTAATTAAAACTATCTATAAATGTAACAGATGTCTTGCTGGAATAAATCGAGCGTGTGTGTGCGTGTGTGTGTGTGTGTGTTCCAGGTCTCTGATGCGAGAGAACCCACACCTGAGTGAGAACGTGGTGTTGATTAGAGCGCTACGATACTCCAACCTGCCCAAGTTACTCAAGGATGACGCAGAACTTAAAATAAAATAAATTGATAAATAGTAAAGAACGCCAAAGCTTACATATGGAGTATCAAAGGTCATTATCACAGGATCACTGGAATCAGGCACTAGGAGGAAATTCCAGGACAAATTAGGAAATACAATTAACTGACATTTGCAAATTCTTTGCAACTAAAAAGCTGTAATTATATACTATATAACTTTTTTTTAAAGCATTTAAAGTATATAACATTAGCACCTTGTAATGTTATACCAGATGAAAAGTAAAGAATCCTGGAACATCTGAACATCCATAATCTGAAAATCTTGAACCTAGTGTCAATCGAGTCAATCCAATCCTTCTTGTGTGCGTTTAGCGGTATTCTGTCGGACCTCTTTCCTGACGTGGGCGTCCCCGAGCATGACTACGGCATGCTTCAGTCGAACATCGAGGCAGCTCTATGCTCCCGCTCCCTGCAGCCTGTCTCCAGCCTGACCACCAAGGTGATCCAGCTGTACGAGACCATGCTGGTGCACCAGGGTGTCTTGCTGGTGGGCCCTACAAGAGGCGGTAAAACCACAGCGTACCGTGCCCTCGCTGACGCACTGCGCACCCTCCACGAGACAGAGGGCTGCGAGGTGAATCTCTTATACAAGCCCATCGAGACCGACGTGCTCAACCCGCAGTCAGTGAGCATGGATGAGCTGTATGGTGAAGACGACCCTCTCACACGGGAGTGGAGTACCATCAAACCGTCTCTCGGCAGTGACATCGCCGACACGCACAAGTGGGTGGTGAGTGACGTACCTGTGACGTGCCTGTGGATTGAGAAAATTACCTCCGTGTTGGACAACAACAAGACGCTCTGTCTGGCTAACGGTGAAAGGATCAAGCTCACACCTTCTACACACATGTTATTCGAGGTGTTACCCATCAGACACAGGTAGCATCGGTCCTAAAAAACCATCACAAACAAGCACAAGCATGTCATTTCCAAGAAGATTTTTTTTTTTACATTAAACGCGTTCCTGATGGAAAGGTCACACACAAACGTATCTTTAAGACTTCACTCTTTCACATGCCTATAACGAGCGATAAACGCATTCGAAGCATGTTATAAAGCCTCCGTAATTCATTACGCATAGTATTTAAATAAATATTATTATAATAACATGCACTACACTACATTATGCATTATGAATTCTTAACGTATTGTTAACACGTCTTTACTGTGAGCGGGATGATGACCAGACGGAGGCAGGCTCCCAGGTACTCATATCCGTAGACGTACTGATACAGAGCCATTCTGGCCACGCAGTTATCCAGATTCACATCCCCAGTATTAGCACAGCTGCCTCTGCCACTCAAAGTTACTGCTCGAGTCCACCTACGTGAACACATACACAAAGACATGTGATATATATACGATCTCATTGTATACGAATTGAGCATTCTCGCTGACGATATAGCGTGGATAGTTTATAATGAGTGCGTTCATACTGTATAAACCTGGGAACTGATTTGCATATGCACTGCTGTCAGAGCTGCAGTTATTTTTAAAAGATTTATTAACAGCTTCTGACCAATCAGATCTGACCACACCCATGATTCCCTTCGCTCTGAAGAGAAGGTGTGTAGCTGTCTGTACCCTTTCATTGACGAGCTCCGTGACGATGTCTCTGGCGTGGACATCCACAGTAATGAGAGCTGTGATGATGCTCTGATGTATTTTGGGTAAGTTACCCAAGAGTGGCCAACACATTCAGCCTCTGTATAAACACACACACACGCACAGAGTAATATTACATATTACACCATACACCATTATGTCATGTAATCAGAGAAGGAAATCTGAACTACAGTTCCCAGCAGCCACTGCATCACAGTCACATGACCACCTGCACCTGGATCACATTCCTGGTAAGCACTTGTGTATTTAGCCAGTTTTCACTGCACTCTTGTCTCACGTTTGTCTTTCTTTACCTTTGTCCCTGGTGCTGTGTTTTTTTCTTTGGTTTATGTTTAGTCTTTGCCACAGTGATTTGCCCCAATGTCAGTGTCTTTTGTATTTTGTTTAGTTCTTTATTAAACTTGAAAAATCTGCACTTGCATCCGTCTCAACCTCCATATCGTGACACAAAAATATAAATATATATATATATTATATATAAAATGTGTGTGGGGGTATATATTAATAGAGAGAAAGGCATTTCTTCTCAGGGGGGAGGGGAGTAATCAATAGGAAGAAGGATCTGAGAGGGAACATGGACAAAATTAATGGAACTTTTTCCTGGTTCGGCCCTAAATTTGGGCCAGATTAAATTTCATCTGTACAAGTTGGACAATAGGGATGGGGAACATAGATCCAGTACCCTTAAACCCAATTAGAACTTCTATTCCAACCATTAAAAA
>NW_026521055.1:0-84529 GCF_023375685.1 Ictalurus furcatus | reverse complement strand
ATTTTGATCATTTGAAAAATGGTAGGTTTAAACACAAGGTGCCATATTTTAAGTTGTTTGAATTTAATTTCCTAATATTTACATCTAAATTTGTTAATCAACTCCTATTCATCGTTTGATCTCGAGCCCAAATGTTTCCAGTATATAGCAAACCAAAATAATTGTCCTTGCTGTTCTAAATACTTTTCTCCATATAATGGAATAGCTCAGCAGCGTGTTCTTCACAGTGGCTGACAGTTTTTGGTCTTGGTCTTGTCACTGAGTTGACCTGTGGAGATCCAGGGCAGGTTTCATGGTGATTTTCTCTGGCGGTGGGGCATCTTCAAGTTACTTGGTTACAGTTATATTTCTATAGCACTTTTCTAGACACTCAAAGTGCTTTACACTGGGAGGAGACCACTAGTGTGTGTCCTCCACCTGGATGATTGGGACAGCAGTCATAGTGCTCCAGAACTCCCACCACACACCAGCTATTAGTGGAGAGGAGAGAGTGATGTAGCCAATTCAGAGATGGGGATTATTAGGGGGTGATCAAGAAGGCCAATGAGGGAATTTGGGCAGGAACACTGGGGTTATACCCCTACTCTTTTTTTTATTTTTATTTATTTTTAATTTATTGTTGTTATATTTTTAAATGACCACAGAGAGTCAGGACCTCAGTTTAATGTCTCATCCAAAAGACAGTGCTGTTTATACAGTAGTGTCCCCCGTCACTATATTGGGGCATTAGACCCCACACAGACCACAGGGTGAGCCCACCCTGCTGGTCTCACTATTACCACTTCCATCAGCAAGCTTAGTTTTCCCCAGGAGGTCTCCCAGTACTGGCCAGGCTCAACCCTGCTTAATCTTCAGTGGGACGCCAGGCAAGAGCTGTAGGGAGAGATGGCTTCTGGTTATGTATTTCTGCATTCAGTGATGGACTGGGAACCTGTTTTCTCGTAGCTGCCCTAACTGTTTAGGAGGGCGTGCTCCTCAGTGCAGAGGTACGCTTCCATATGGAGGCTCTATTCAATGACTGTACCCTGTGCTGTGATTGGCTTGCAGGTTTGGAGGCAGTGTGTTTGAAGTGCCACTGCACTACGATAAACCCACCTTTGAGAGTGAAACTCGCAGCTAGGAGACCAGCGAAACACACTGTGACTGTAAACACACACACGCACATGCGTACATGTTCACATACACTATACATACATTTACAGTCACAGGTTTGGATTTAAAAATGCATTTTATTTATTTCTGTGTGTGAGTTATTTAATGACCTCATGCTGTGGTTAATGGGAGGAAAATCTCTCTTCTCTTTTATCTCTGGGGTGTGTGTACTGGAGAAACACACAGTTCACCAGCTCCCCTCTGCTGGACATGTGTTGCATTACCTCTCTCTTTCTCGCACACAACAGTCCGTATATACTGAATTTGCCATGTGACAGGTGTTCCTGGTTCAGTATGGGTGGAGCTTATGTGAATTTTTTTCAACTTAATCATGTGACATCCGTTAGCTTTTCTTTCCACTTGTTCAGCTTGATCATCTATTTAATTGCTGTATAGCGACTGCTGGGTAGGTAACGTTAATGTTCGCTATGTTAACTAGTGCTGTGGGTAGGTGACGGGCTAGCACAGCTGATATTACTAAACTATTATACTGTTTAATTATAGGCAGGCTTTTATGCCCACAAATACTAAAGAAATAAAACAGAAGCTAGTGGTAATGTTATACAGTTCAGATTATACTTAAGCTCCGCCCTCACTGACTCAGACACGCCTGTCAATTGGCACAAAAAGCTTGCTATTGCAAAAAAAAAAAAAAAAACCTTAAAATTATTCTAATTTTACAAAATATCAAAATGTGTCCTTTTAATGTGTGTGTGCTTCACAATGTGGCCTTATTGGTATCTTCTGTACTCTATGAACTACTGATCTGAACTGTTAAATAAGAGGTGGCAATTTTAATCAATATAGTGATATGAAAATGTAAACTGTAAATAAAGTCTCTTTTTATCATGAATGTGTGTGTCCACTTGATCCCTTTGGCATGAGCGGGGATATTTATCTAGAGTATCAGTTACTATACGAAGTCTGTAGTAACAGCATTTCTCTGAAGATGATTTAATGGAGCTTGTGTTTAGAGTGTAACTTGTACTTTAGTTTTCTTCATTTTCCCAAAATTTAACACCAGATACTTCACAGTACACGAATACCACATGGAGATACAAACTTTATAGTTGACGTGAGGGTAACACTGTTTCACAAGGGTAATAGGGTTGACACTGAGGTAATGCTGTTTACACAAGGGTAACAGGCTTGACACTGAGGTAACACTGGTTACACAAGGATAACAGGCTTGACACTGAGGTAACAGGGTTTACGACCTTTAAGTGTAGAGATCTGATTAATTTAATGTACATATGCGTTGTTCATGAATAAAAAAACGTACTGTCGTGTCTGCTCAACTTTTTTTTGATGAGGGATATGCAAATTGAGTTTAAATTCACTAGTCTTACTTAAATTTCCTATATTAACATGTAGATTTTAATTATAAATATATTTTCTAATTATTATAGTCTCTATTGTATCACTGGAACAATGGCCCATATACACTCAGCTAATCACGTGACAGCGGCACTGTACATGAAATCATGCAGCTACAGGTCAATAGCTTTATTAATGTTCACATCAAAACATGTATTATTGTGTATGGGGAGGACCGGGTGGGTGTGAGACCCAGTTTCTGTCCCAATTTCTGTCCCAGTCTGGCCCGGCTCCTTCAGGAACTACTTTATCTGATGTGTATATCAGCTGCTTATTTCTTCTTGGCCTTTACACACAGTAAAGGTTTACTGTGCGCAGTTCTACATGTCTTTATTCTTTTGACCATTAGGGGGTCTCCAATGTAAACCCTTGAGAAATTAAACATTTTCAACACATCTGTAATAAAGCTGCAACTTTTGGGGTTTTGAGGGGTTTTTTTTTTTGGAGAGTTTTTTCAGGTTTGGAGGGTTTGAGGGGGTTTTTGGACTGTTTTGGGCGGGTTTTTGGGTTTTGAGTTTTTTAGCATTTCCAGAGGGTTTCAGAGGTTTTCTGGTTTTTTTTAAATTATTTTTTTAATGGTTTTGGAGGGCATTGGAGTGTGATGATCATGTGACAATGTTGACGATGTTGATGACGACGATGATGTTGACGATGATGATCATGATGACGATGATGGTGAACGATGATGATGATGACGATAGATGATGACTTATGACCATGATGATGACAATGTTGATGACGTGATTATTATGATGATGAAGATGATGATGACGGCGACGATGATGATGATAACGATTGGTGATGATGATGACGATGATATGACGGCGATGATGGTGACGATGATGATGATGATGATGATTACGATGATGGTGACGACGAAGATGACGATGATGGTGATTATGATTACGATGATGAGAACGATGACGATTATGATTACGATGATGGTGACAACGATGATGACGGTGACTATGATGATGACGGCAATGAGGGTGACAATGATGGCAATGATGACAATGACGACAATGATGATGATTATGAGGACGATGATGATGATGATGATGGTGATAATGGTGGTGATGATGGTGATGATGATCTGAAGTCTTTATTTTCTCCTACAGCGTGTATGAAGCAGTGCTGCACGGAGCAGATGACGGAATGTCTGGACTGGATTATGGCTGAATGTAAGAATTTGTATTCAAAATTTCTGCAGATTATGGCGATCTCCTTCATACAGAAGTCAGATGGTTGAGTAGGAGTAAGGTACTTCACCGTTTTATTTCCTTGGTGAGTGAAATTAAGGCTTTAATGGAACCAAGGGGGGGAGGACACTAAACTGTTGTCTGATGGCTGCTTGATCTTGCATTCTTGGCTGATGTGACAGAGAAACTGAATCAGCTCAATCTTCAGTTACAAGGTAAAGACAAAACCATATGTGATATGATCAGTGCTGTGAAGGTATTTAAAGCAAAACTGTCATTTTACCTTCAGCAATTGAAAAACAAAAGATTGCAACACTTCCTTTCATTGGTAAAGATAGAAAGAAAGCCATGCAAATGCAACCAAAGTTTTGGATGTACTCGAGTATTGTGACCTCCTGTCCAGGCTTGGGCAGGAATCTGAGGAAAGGTTCAGTGATTTTGAAAATCTTGAGATATGTGTGGCATTTGTTGCCAAGTCTTTCATGGAGATAGACATGGATCACATTTCAAAGCAGATGGCTGAACTGTTCAATGTCAATGCTGTAGAGATGGAGTTGGAGGTTATTAATCTCCAAAATCATATCCAGCTGAAATCTCAGCAACATTCACAACATTTCTGGAGACTTGTAGACCCAGAAAACTACAAGAACATTCACCAAGCTGCCCTCAAAGCATCTGCTTTATTTGGATCTACAGACCTTTGTGAAGCAGCGTTTTTCCTGATATGAACATGATCGAATCTAAATTCAGAACAAGACTGACAGATGAACATTTAAATAATTGCATAAGAGTGAACCTAAGTGCATACATGTCAGCATATACCTCCCTTGTGGAATCAATGCAGTGTCAGTCAGCTCATTAACTGTAAATAAGTGTGAATGCACTTCATGTCATATTGGATATTGTGTGTTTACAAACAGCAAATAAGCACTAAGAATTCAAGTGGGAAGCAGAAAGAGTTGTGGGAGGCCTGCCAAGAAGCCTATGGCACATTAGGTTGACCCATTTATTTTCAGGTAGGTGATTCCTTCCTTTTGTGCCAACTACCATAAAGCACCTCCAGAAGCTCCAAGTTACAATCTGTGCATTGGCCGGGAATCGAACCCGGGTCAACTGCTTGGAAGGCAGCTATGCTCACCTCTATACCACCAATGCCACGCTAGACAGTTCAACTCTGCTGAACAAAAGTTTAAGTATGTGCTCTTCTCATCAGCAGACCATAGGCAACAGCTAAAGGGCACTTCTGTTGTGGTTTCTGTAGTGTAGTGGTTATCACATTTGCTTCACATGCAAAAGGTCCCTGGTTCGAGACTGGGCAGAAACAAGCTAGAAATTTGAACTTTGCTTTAATACTGACCGGTTGTCATCACTGTAGGATCAGGTCCTCTAGAAACAGCCGGAAAGCGAGACCTTGGACAGAGCAGATTTCCTTCGTTTGTGCTTTTGTAGCAAAGCAGTTAACATTTGCTTACAAAATGAAAGGGAGTCTCTGGTTTTCCACAGAAAGTGGAAGCCTGGCTCTTTCGTTGCTCAATAAGACTCTGTGCGTGACTGGAAAATTTTCCGTAAAGTACTGGTCGCCAAGTTCACCTATCAGCAAGAGGTCTACGCCCGAAAAAGGCTGGGAGCGGTTTCCCTTCCATTGAGCTTTTGGAGCAAGGCAGAAACAGCTGCTTGCAAAATCACAGGCAGTCTCTGCTTTTCCACTGAATGTGGAAGCCTGGCTCTTTCCTTCATCAAGAAGACAAGAGTAATGATGCGCTTGATTCGAGGGGTAGGGGTAGACATGGCCAGGGAATAAGAGAAACAATACAGAGCAGCAAGTAGTTACACAGACTCCTGAATGTTCTCAATAACCATACATTTCATGTAAACACCAACCAGAAAAACTGAAAATATATGTACACACTGTATTTCACAATAATTAACAATGGTCAAGTCCATCAATAATGCAAATGTCCAAGTCTGTTAAGTTCAGTACCCCAACTAAACTTTCTAAATCTTACGGTTCGGTCCCCATTTGGGCGCCACTCTGTAGCGTGGTACCTTATGGGGTTTGGACGCCAGACAGTTCAAATTAACAGTCACTTATAACTTATAATTTGGACATCACTCAGAATAAGGCTACTCAATTCTTACAAAATAAGTTTATTATTATTTATGCAATAAATATAAGAAAATACAGATCGTTTCAGTCATAGAAACCGAAATAATGAAAACCAAAAAGTTCCCCTACGTGGGATTAATAAACGCACCCATAAGGAAACAAGGCCTCTATTCATAAAAGAAAATTTTCACACACAAAAGGCAGAACAAAAAACATTTAACCCCAAAATAATTCTTAACCAAAACAAAAAAGTTGTTCACTTTAAAAGCTGCACTTCAATGGCGGTGATTAGGCGTACGGGAGTTCGTGAACCCGAAAGCATGGGAAACCGGCAGTCAGATTCCACTTAACACTCGGAGTTTTTTACAGACAGTAACATCCAACGATTTAAACATACTGGTTCTCCACAAAAGTATTGAAGAAAGGACCTCAAACCCGTGATGTGCCTCCGAACCCTCAAAACTCCGCTCGCTTGTTTATTCACCTTGGCAGAATATTCCCGAAGTGTTCGCCAGCCACCTGAATCAATATCCACAAGGTTATAATCCACAGTAAGAGCATTAGCATGGTCCTTGGCAAACGCACACCATCAGTTCCGCCATTCCCACCTGGCTCTCATTTCCGCGTCCCGCTTTCTCTCACCTAGTCACCTGTTCTTTTCATTGCTTCCTAAGACCCCACCCTTCTCTTCATCTCTTTTTTTACTTCCGTTAATTAAAACACCACGGAATGGAACAGACTCCGCTTCTGCGTCACTAAATGGTAAAATGGTAAATGGCACACTTATATAGCGCTTTTATCCAAAGCGCTTTACACTGTGTCTCATTTACCCATTCACACACCAATGGTAGCAGAGCTGCCATGCAAGGCGTTAACTTGCCATCGGGAGCAACTTGGGGTTCAGTGTCTTGCCCAAGGACACTTTGGCATGTGGAGTCATGCTGGCTGGGAATCAAACCGCCAACCCTACGATTGGTGGACAACCCGCTCTACCACCTGATCCACAGCCACCCCTGTCACTGGGCAGCTATCTGTTACAAATGAATGGGAAAATATCCTTGGCATCCCTGCAATTCAAGGATGTTGTAATTGGTAAGTTGTGATGTCAAAAGTATCTGTACCAAGTTGATACTAAAATTTTAAAAAGAATGATACGATAAGTTTTTTTTTCAGTACCGGCAGTACCAAGTATTCTCCTGCTTTCTGATTGACTTTCTTTTGTAGGTATTAATTAACCGTGATTTCCACTCAGCCATCTTACTTGAATTTGTGTAGGTTAGGAATAAGACTGAGGATGGAGTTGTACAGTTTTGTAGTGTGTATCATTTGTAAATATTGTTAACTTCTTTACCATAGCCATGCTGAGGGAGGTGTTGACTAAATTAGAGATGGTGCTGGACCAACAAACCACTGAGCTTGCTTCAACTACAGGTGTTCCAGGTGCAGTCTTTGGATACTGATGAAGATTTACTGCCCTGCAAGATCTTCCTCAACTGCATAGTCTGGAGCAAAGGATGCAACAGAGCCCAGATTGCAAGCAAAAACTGGTGAGAATTTTTTTCTTTTTTTGTTAACAATTGTTTGCACAATTACACAGCTACTGAGAGTGTTTGTTTTCTCAAGGTGACACACTCGTACTCAAAGCACAACATTCAACACCACTTTGATATGAGGGAACAGTTATGACCTAATCTTTGGTAGAGGAGCAAAACATGGAAAGCACACAGGGCAGGGTAACTGCAGGAGTAGTGAGAAGCACTGACACAGTTAACGAGGCAATACATGCTTATTAATTATTTATATTTTATATTATTTTATATTATATTATTGTTTTAAAAATCATCGGTTTCGGGTAAACTGGTTGACGCTTATTGACAGGGCAGATGTGCTTGACTGCACCTGGCGCATATTGAAGAGGGTGATTGCTAACTCCCTGGCAAAGAACCTCAATTGGAGGGGAGTCAATGGAAAGACTTCACTGGCCACTCTCGAGCTTGGAGAGGTCATGATTGGTAAGTATATCTGTTTACATACAGAATTAGCTGTCTCTCTCAGATGATATGTAAGGGGTAATAGCTAGATGTGCATTAAACGATTTTAGTGCATGATGTGGAGGAAAAGAACCACTCGTTCAAATCGTCACCTAGCCATGGATTACCCCGCTTATACCATGGTCTTTCCACAATTAATAACATTAAAGCTGTCATTGATTTTAGAAGCACAAACTTTGATTAGAAGTTTAAAATGACAGTTAATTTCTATTAGTTAGGTCGTTAGATCTGGAATTTTGCCCGATATAAATCAGACACAGAGATAAAGTAGTGTGATGAGATTACATTTATTTGAATGAATTGACAGATATCTATCAGAGACAGAGAGATTAAGCATATATGAATTACCTGCATCATGTGCCTCTCAGCAGTCAGTCAGTGCGTTTACATGGACAACAACAATCCACTGTTAACCCGATTAAGACGATACTTTGATTAAGAAACTACCATGTAAACAGCAATTTTTAATTACCTTAATCTGATTAAAGTCAAGTTACTCGAAGTAAGCACTAATCGAATTAAGACATGTCGAGTACTCCTGTTTTAGTCGCATTATCAACGTGTATTACAGACATGTAAACACCTGAATCACATTATTAACGTCGTGTGAGTTTTCACCGCATTTTGCGACAGGACACGTACACACACGGCAGTGCTCAACATTTTACGGCGAACAAGAGAGCACGGCTGCGTCCCAAACCGCATACTTGCCTACTATAGGCCTGTAGTGGGGAAAATACATCTATCTCGGCTACTATAGAGACGCTAAGTGCACGGTTTGGGATGCAGCTCACGGCTTCAAGCAGTTGTCTATTTGCACATACAGCATGACAAATAAATAACTGCGCTTAAAGCGTTCATAAAAAAATTAAATAAAAACACCCAAAACTGTATACTATACCATAACGAAGACGAACTGTATCTTGATACGTGAAATTCTGGAGGGACGTCGGACGGCGTGGCGCGGTGACGTAATGACGCGGGCTGTTAATCTAATTATGTTCTATAACATGTAAAATGGGAACATGACAGGAGTATTCTAAAAGTGACTCATGTAAACACCTTAATCACGTTATTATCTTACTCAGAGTAAGGTCAATAATTAGATTACTGCTGTCCATGTAAACATAGTCAGTGTTGCGCAGCAGTAGTGTAGTAAAACTGAGAGTTGAATTACTTCACAAACAGTGATGGTAACACCTCATTGCTGAGAAATATAATGTAACTTTTCACCAGCAAAGCTATTTTTTTTGTTAAAGTTGCAGACAGTGCCGGCAAGAAGTGTCTGTGTGTATGAATGTGTGTTCACGAATGTCTCTGTACGCTCGAGTGTCTGTGCGTGTGTGTGTTTGTGTGTGCATGTAGGCTGTGCGTTGATCTAGAAATGCTCACAGTGATCAAACTGACTGGAACTACCTGTGCAATAAACGGTTATAATGCACACCTTCCAGCCATTCAGAATCCAATATTCACACTGACCATGGTATAAATGTAATTAATGCTTAAGATTCATAATAACCTTACGATATGTATTGCTTTCTTCCAATGTTCATAGAAACCTCTTCACGGCTAAAGCTGCAGAGATGGAGGTTGAGGGGACCATGAAGAGGTGGCTCCAGCTGGCATCAGATCGAGAGTGCGGGCGCAAGAGAAGACTTTTGAAAACTTTTGCAAAAAGAAGGTATTTAGAGTGTTTTAACTGTGGTGTCTTTGTTAATTTGTTAAAATGTTCATATTATAGTCTATTTTTGATTGTTTATAAAAGTCCTTGCTGTTTTTAAGTGGTTGAAATTGTGTGTGTGTGTGTTGGTAGCTGGGTGGCTATACAGTTGCGGTCAGAAGTTTACATACCCCTTGCAGAATCTACAAAATCTTAATACTCTTAACAAAATAAGATTGATCATAAAAATCCTAAGTTTCTTATTTAGTACCGCCATGAATAAGCTATTTCACATAACAGATGTTTACATATAGTCCACAAGATAATAGCTGAATTAATCAAAATTACCCCATTCAAAAGTTTACACACGTTTGATTCTTAATACTGTGTGTCGTTACCTGAATGATCCAGGACTCTTTTTATGTGTTATGATAGTTGTTCATGAGTCCCTTGTTTGTCCTGAGCAGTTAAACTGCCCACTGTTCTTCAGAAAAATCCTCCAGGTCCTTCACATACTTTGCTTTTCCTGCATATTTTAGCCCTTTCCAGTAGCGGTTATATGATGTTCCGATCCATCTTTTCACACTGAGGACAATCGAAGGACTCGTACACGACTATTCCAAAAGGTGCAAACATTCACTGATGCTCAAGAAGGTAACAGCATGCATTAAGAGCCTGGCTGTAAACGTTGTAAACAGGATGATCATGTAAATTTTTTTGTCTTCTGGGATACTTCTTCTATGCTGTATTAACCATCTTTCTGTAATAGACCTTTTTCACCTCAGAGGACGAGTCTGCAAGTGTTGTCTAATTTCCACGACACAACTCAGTTTTTACATTTTTTAATTTTATTTTTAAGAAAAATAATTAAAATTCAATAACCTTTTGACTGTATGAGGTACCGGTAAATGAGAAAAAACATAGTACTACTTTCATAAAATGTCATGTGCAGCTTGATGCTAATTATAGTAATGTATAGTAATTCTGAGTCTTGAACAGTAAACTCTCAAGTGTCATTGTCATGTCACAACAAACCAGCGACTCCGTTTCCCAGAATGCACCTCAGACTACAAACATGGCAAACACAAACTACAACTCCGAACCAACACACCGACATTGTTAACCTTCTCCAGAATACTAATCAGACAAACCTGTTACCAATGAACCCACTACATTAGAGAAGGAAATACTGGATGTGAAGTGTATTAGTGCTAGTGTGTGTGAATAGACTATCAGTTTAGATAGTGACCCTGAACACTACTAACATGCAGTGCTTTCTTGGGGTGGTGCTGAAGTTGGAATTGAACCGGTAAGAAAGATATTAGAGAGAGGCTTCTTTACACTCCTGAGGATGTTCAATTAGAACCTGCACCAAACTCACCTGATTCAAGTCATCAGCTAATCAAGCGGCCTGCACGAGCTGAGGTGGGTGCTTTAGAGCAGATAAAACACCAAATGTGTTAGATAAGAGTTCAGAGCCTGTGTTCTAGACACATGATTTAGAGTGGAGACTTAGGCTTAGACCTGAGCTTTGGAGTTATTCTGATTATAGGTTTCAGTGAGGAAGTGACTGAAGTTAAGGAAAGGAACTGAAAATAAAGTTATAGTCTTTCTGAGTAAACAGAATAAGGCTATATTAGTGTTACGGGGGAAAAAATAAGCTTGTAGCAGTGCTGATGAAATACATGTACATGTCAAAAACTGCTAGAATGTTTTTTGGCCACAGCTGCTGTAAACCCACCCACATCCTAGAGATGAAACTGTTCTGTAATGAGGGATGGGCTAAAATTCCTCCAAGCTGACGTGCAGGACTGATCAACAGTTACCGGAAACGTTTGTTTGCAGTTGTTGCTGCACACTGAGGTCACACCAGATACTGAAAGCAAAGGTTCACATACTTTTGCCACTCACAGGTATGCAATATTGGATCATTTTCATCAATAAATAAATGACCATGTGTAATATTTTTGTCTGGATCCTTTAATTAGGTTCTCTTTATCTACTTTTAATACTTGTGTGAAAATCTTATGATGTTTTAGGTCCTGGTAATGAAGATGTATAGAAGGTTCTAAAGGGTTCACAAACTTTTAAGCCCCACCGTAAGTGGGATGTAAGGTCATGGCAGAAGAGCTCTTCCGCAAACACTACCGATGTGACCGTGGACCATGGGGTCTTAAGCCTAGACGAATCGCGTCCAAAAGGCCAGGCCTTAGCTCTGTCTTCAGCTGGAAATGGTTAGATGTCTCCGCCAGAGCTGGTTAAGCGAAAGGCACTTGAGTCTCACAACAGCCCATTTGTCGCGCCCATGCCAGATTTCTTGTTGTCCGGTGGAATGACCCGGTCACCTTCTTACCACGGACGGGTAAACCACCACGTTGTCCTGGGGTGGTGTGGCCGAGTGGTCCAAGGCGCTGGGTTGAGGCTCCAGTCTCTTCGGAGGCATGGGTTCAAATCCCACTGCTGCCAGGGTAATTAGCTGAAAGTAGTTCTGCTTAACTTTTCCAGTTAATTCTCAATGGTAGTCCTTATCACTACGGATGCAATATATTTTTCACCACGTGTTGATTCCATGGCGCTGTTCCGAAGCTTGGTGTTTTTTTTTTGTTTGTTTGTTTGTTTGTTTGTTTTTTTGAAGATCTACATTTTGAATTGCCTCCGCTATCACGAAAACCAGTTAATACTTTATTGGCTTTATTTTTTCGGCTTTCATCTTTTTGTTTATTTCTTTTTTCCCCAGACAGTGATTAACATTCATCATTTTACCTGAGAAAAAAGCGCTATTAGGCGGCAGGTAAAGTGAACTGTACACTTACATTTATTCATTTAGCAGACGTTTTTATCCAAAGCGACTTAAAATAATAAAATTGCTTATTTACTCATAAGAAACATCGGTATATTATGAATATCATTTGAATGGTTTAAACTATATATGTAGTGTCAATTCAGGAATATCATTATACGTTTGTATGCCGAGTGAAATTTCTGTTGTCTACTGTTCAGTGTCTGTTGTTTGTTCAGTAGTCAAACACACAGTAAAATAAAGTCTTTTGGTAACAAGTGAGCAGATCACAGTTATGTTAGATTAAGTTAGAATATATTAGAGTAGATGTGTATCTTTTCAATAGTTGTATAATTAAATTTTGGGTCATTGATCTTTTACTCTAACATGAAACCTGTCAAGTTATTTTAAAAGAATCAGTTACCATAATTTTACTTTACAAAACAATACATAACTATGTAAATTCTTTTTATATATTTATTTATGTTAATTGTTCATATCTATGGGTACTATTCAGGCCATCAGCATGAAGAAAAAAAAAAATCCCTGGGAGAATCAACGTGTCCTTCAGGAGAGGCCCATCAGGTCATTTACTTTGGGGCTCATCTGAAGAGGCAAGAAGCATTAAAGACAATCCTTCTTTGCAAGAGAAGTCAACACCTCAAAGAAAAGATGTGGTCAGGAACAATACAGCCACCCGCTCCATTCAATCCACCTGCTAGTGGTATTCCTGAAGACGTACCTCTGACACAGGCAGCAGTTGAGAAGACACCAAAAAAACAAATTAGATCCTGTTTAGCTTGTGGTCAGCCAAATTCTCATTACATGGGTGATGGCTCCTCTGTATATTTCTTTTAGCAGGCTGGTGATGTTAAATACTTCTACTGCTCCAGGAAAGTCTTTGAGGCATACTCTGCAGAGGGCCTTCTGGTCATCTGTGCAGGTTCTGCCACCAGCCACTAAAACAAGGACCCAATAGCCCTCATATCCACACTGGTTTCCCTGGAGCGGCAGGCAAATACATTTACTGTCCTTCTAAAGTGCTCTCCCTGTATCAAGTACAGGGAATGAATGCAGAGACGACATGGGCAGAGTTTCAGCAGTCCTCATTCTATGAGGCTGAGAGCCAGAGGTGGATTGTTGAAAAGAGAAAATAACTTTGTTGTGAAACACAATATTTATGGTCTGTGCATGGCATGTCTGATTGCAAGCCAAGCACAAGGTTGAATTTTGGTAAATAGTTACAAATCCTGTGTAATACTGTTGTCCATGAATCGCATTCTACTTTTTCTGTGCTCGCTCTCTCTCTCTCTACCATTGTGGAATTGTGTATAGACAACATTGTATTTAAAAAAACAAAACAAAATTGTCCTGTGTATTTGTAAATATGTTTTATCTAGCTTGTATTTGTAAATGTTTTAAAATCTTAGTCCTTATTTGCAATACATTTTCAATAACTTACTATAACACACTCTGCATATATTATTTAGATAGTTATTTTAATTTTGACCAACTGTTAATTTCACATTCTTCTTTAACAGTTAATTTTACACCCTGAAAGAGTATCGAAAGAGTAAATGTTGACAATGCCGCTTTTAAAAAATTACATAGATACAATATGTAACAGATAATATAATATAAATATTTGAACCGATGTTTTTACGTTAGGTTCGTCCGACCCTCCTCCTTCATTTTCCTCACTTTCTATTGGCTAGTCAGCGCTCTACACCTACGTGTGACTGGCCCCCGCGTGGCAGGTGAGAATTCTACCACTGAACCACCAATGCTTATCTTAACGGATCAACGACAGTGCAGAGTGTGCTTTTCATTAAGTATTGTTCTGATTAAACAGTTTGGTTTCAAAATAGAAAAGGAGCATCCTAAGTCTCTTGTGTATTTCAGCAGCACGGAGTTCGTCTAGTTTGGGCAGAAATGATAAGGTTTGTAATGTTCTTTTGGTGAAGGCTTAACTTCCAAAAGTCACTTCTGCATTGGCCAGGAATTGAACCTGGGCCTCCCGCGTGGCGGGCGAGAATTCTACCACTGAACCACCAATGCTTAGTTTAATAAGCTAAAGACTTCGCAGAGTGTGCTGTTCAGGTAAGTATTGTGGCGCTTCAGCAATTTGGTTTCAGAATTGAAAAGGAGCATCCTAAGTCTGTTGTATATTTCAGCAGCATGGAGTTCGTCTAGTTTGGGCAGAATTGATAAGGCTTGTAAAGTTCTTTGGGTGAAGGCTCAATAGTCAAAACTCTGCTGTACATTGGTTGGGAATTGAACGCGGGCCTCCTGCATGGCAGGTGAAAATGTTACCACTGAAACACCAATGCTTATTTTAAAGAACCAAAGACTTTGCAGGGTGCGATTTACAGACGAGTATTGCGTTCCTTCAGCAATTTGGTTTAAAATTCTAAAGGAGAATTTCTTGTATATTTCAGCAGCATTGAGCTCGTCCACTACCCTAGTTTGGGCAGAATTGATAAGGCTTGTGAAGTGCTTTGGGTGAAGACTCCATATGCAAAACTCTGCTGTGCATTGGTGGGGAATCAAACCCAGACTTCAAAGACCCTGCTGAGTGTGCTTTTTTTCAGGTAAGTATTGTGCTGATTCAGCAATTTGGTTTCATAATTGAAAAGGAGAATCCTAAGTCTCTTCCATATTTCAGCAGCACGGAGTACCCTAGTTTGGGCAGAATTGTTAAGGCGTGTAAAGTTCTTTGGGTGAAGGCTCTTGCACCGCAAACGTCTCCAAAACTCAGTTGTGCATTGGCCTGGAATCTAACCCGGACTTCACAGAGGGTGCTTTCCAGGTAAGTATCGTGCTGACTTAGCAATTTGGTTTCAAAATTGACAAGGAGCATCCTAAGGCTCTTGTATATTTGAGCAACATGGACTGTGTCTGCTACCCTTTTTTTGGGCAGAATAAATAAGGCTTGTGGAGTTCTTTGGGTGAAGGCTCAATATTCAAAACCCAGTTGTGCATTGGCGGGGAATCGAACCTGGCCTCATGTGTGGCAGGTCAGAATTCGACCACTGAACCACCAATGCTTATCTTAAAGGATCAACGACAATGCAGAGTGTGCTTTTCATTAAGTATTGTTTGGATTAAACAGTTTGGTTTCAAAATAGAAAAGGAGCATCCTAAGTCTCTTGTATATTTCAGCAGCATTGATAAGGCTTTTAAAGTTCTTTGAGTGAAGGCTCAATATTCAAAACTCTGCTGTGCATTGGCCTGGAATCAAACCCAGACTTCAAAGACTTCGCAGAGTGAGCTTTTCAGGTAAGTATTGTGCTGATTCAGCAATTTGGTTTCAGATTTGAAAAGGAGAATCCTAAGTCTCTTCCTTATTTCAGCAGCAGTCACACACTATATTTCCAGATACTGTATAATATTATAATATCTCCTCTCTGCTCAACACGCATGTAATACAGTCTACATACCGTAGAGCAGTGTTTTTCAACCACTGTGCCGTGGCACACTAGTGTGTCGTGAGAGATCGTCAGGTGTGCTGTGAGAAATTGTCCAATTTCACGTAGTCTTAAAAATCTTTTTTATTAAAATTTATTAATTATTATCTGCAAATAATAAGCCATGGTTGAGTGTCTGTGCTGTAATATAGTGACTGGGAGAGTAATGTAATATTCGTCTAGGTGGCAGTAGGTAATTGCCTCCTACCTTCTTAGAGACAAGAGAATTAGTGACGCATGCGACAGGTCGTGGTGGCACTGATGGAGAAGTTTTTAAAAAGGAAAAATGCAAACTCCAAACTGGGCCCTGGACAAGATTGTGACCCAGGTGAAGGGCCTAGTATGAGTGGTGGTAAAAAGAAAGCAAAGACGGTGAGCTCGAGGCAATACAGTGAAAGTTATCTTTCGTTAGGATTTACTTTCACCAACGATGAGATGACCCCGACTCCATTATGCTTGGTGTGTGGCGAGAAGCTGTCCAATAGCGCCATGGTGCCAAGCAAGCTTAAACGCTATCTCCAAGCGAAACACCCATCGCTTCAAAACAAGCCGATGGACTATTTTGTTTGCCTGCATGAAAACACCAAAACAGGCAACATTAATGAGAAAAACCACAAAGGTAAATTAGAAAGCCCTCAAAGCTAGTTGCTGAACTTGTAGCTAAATGAAAAAAGTCCCACACTGTGGCAAAGACACTGTCAACGAGATGCTCGGCCCTGACGCAGTTAAAGACGTATCTAAACTCCCGCTCTCAGATAACACAATCGCCAGACATATTGATGACATGTCTACAGACATCGAAAGCCATGTTTTGGAAAAGATACGCATCAGTAGGAAATTTGCATTGCAACTTGATGAGTCTACGGATATTCTCAGCTCTTGGCCAATGTGCGTTTTTGTGGATGGAGATGCCATTAGAGAAAACTTCCTATTTTGTAAGGCACTGCCAGAAAAAACAACAGGAGAGGAAATTTTTTGGGTCACATCAGAATATCTTGACCAGGGAGGACTTGCGTGGGAAAATTGCACAAGTGTTTGCACTGATGGAGCTGCAGCCATGGTCGGGCACACCTAAGGCTTCGTTAGCAGAGTGAAGGAAAGAAACCCAGATCTTATTGTTACACACTGTTTTCTGCACCGTGACAGCTTTGTTGCAAAGACTTTACCAGCAGAACTAGTTCCTGTGTTGGATGATGTTGTGCACATAGGGAACTTTGTAAAGGCACAACCTTTGAAAAGTCGTATATTTGCATCTTTGTGTGAGGAAATGTGAGCGGAGCATAAAGCCTTATTGCTCCATACGGAGGTCCGATGGTTGTAGCGTGACAAGTTGCTGGCCCGTGTGTATGAGCTGCGGGAGGAACTTAAAGTGTTTCTGACAAATGAGAGGTCTGATTACTCAAATCTGTTTGCAAGTGATGAGTGGTGTGCAAAGCTGGCATACCTGGCAGATATATTTCATCATCTGAATGAACCGAACACACGGATGCAAGGCCGAAATGAGAACCTGCTTACAAGCATGGATAAAATAAATGGATTCCATTTAAAGGTGCACCTCTGGCAACAACATGTGCAAAGTGCCAACCTTGAGATGTTCCCACTCACAGAGGAACGGCAAGATCACCCTGCTGCACTGTGCGAGGTAATAGGTAAACATCTGAAAACTCTTGAGGAGAAGTTGTCATTTTATTTCTCTTCAGCCTCCACTGAATGCCTTGACTGCTGTTGGAAAGGACATGACTTTACAGGAGCAGGAGGAACTAACCGAACTGAAACAAGATTGTGGTTTAAAGCTAAGATTTGCTGAACTTCCTTTGGACAGTTTTTTGGTTGACTGCTGCCAAGGAATTCCCCTTCTGGTCAACAAAGTTTTGACATTGCTCCCATTTTCCACAACATGTGTGTGAGCTGAGCTTTTCAAGCCTAACTGCTATAAAAACTAAAAACAGAGAGAGACTGCAAGCTGTTGAAGAGCTTCGTGTATGCCTTTCTTCAATTCCTGCCAGGATATCAGCTTTGTGTTAATCTAAACAGGCCCAGGTTTCACACTGAGTGAGTATAAATAAATTGAGAAACTATATTGTAATTATATATACTGTATTAGGCTACAGAGTGTCATTCTGTAACATTTTTGTTGGTGGTGTGCCACAAGATTTTTCCAATGTAAAAAAATGTGCCATGGCTCAAAAAAGATTGAAAAACTCTGCGTTACACTACACAATTTAAGAAGCTACACTTACTTCTGCTTCCATTCCAACACTTTTCAGTTTTGGAGCAACAACAACAACAAAAAAGTGTTGGAACAAAATAAATCTTATTTTCCATTCCAGGTTGCAGGTATTCGCGGGTGCAATGCAACACTGTTCCACACACAAATAACTCTTTTGAATGTTTAAGTGACTAAAATCAGAAAGCGCTACCAGCATATCTGACAAAGATGACTCATGAACCGATTCTTCAATCACTAGCTGAAAACGACGTATTGAATTTACACAAACGTCAAATAACAAATACAAAATTCTACTTTCTCATGAATATGGTATAGTGCATTGCTTAATCAGCAGTTTTTCTTATAAAGACGAGATATTTAAATTGAATGAATTTAATGCAACCACACATCAAGCTGTCTTTTCGAACAGAACATTAAATTTAGCATTAGCTCCCAGTTTCAGAAAGTTCTAGCCAGACATTCAGGGGGAAAGAATCAGAACAAAATGTAGAAAAAAAAAGCTGTGAAAAAAAAAAGCTGGGAGAATCAGCGTTTGTCACAACGATGCCAAACGCTCTGCGTCTCCCGACTATTTCTTTGGGATTGTTCCCAAACTGAGAAATCAAGGTTCTTCAGTCAAGCTTCCCCCACAATCAAGCTTTGGAGTTGACTCCATATTCCCAATGAATACAGAGTCGACTCCAAAGCTTGATTCCTTTGAATCGACTCTATTCCCATTACCTGGTATCTATGAATTGACACCAGGTATTAGGAATCGCCCTGTTAATCATGATAATGATCCTATGTACTTAATATTGCGGGTTGTTCCCCTAACCTTTAATTCGAGATTTGTGCTGAATCGATTCTTGGAACAGACTCACTCAGTGTTGCAATCGATTTCAGAATATTAGCAAGGGTTTGAATCGTTATCATTTCCCCTGCTTCCATTTGTAGGAAGCTGCCTTAATCACGATGAACCCAGGGTACGCAGGCAGGACCGAGCTCCGAGACAACCTGGAGGCCCGCTTCAGATCCGTCTCTATGATTGTGCCCGACCACGCCGTCATCGCAGAGGTGTGCTCGGGTGCTGTCATTCATTACATTATGTAATGAACGCAATAACGGATGTATTCTGGCGTATTACAGAACCGTTTCCATGTTGAACCCGCTTGTTCACGTTGTCTCTTTTGCTGTAGGTGGACTTGTGAGCTGAGGGCTTCAAGTCCAGTGAGACTCTGGCAAGGAAGATGATTCAGCTGTATAAGCTGTGCAGCAAGCGGCTTTCCCGGCAGGACCACTACGACTTCGGCATGAGAGCCATGTTCTGTTATCGCCATGGCCGGGTATGTCCGTCTACGAACAGGGTGAACATATCAGATTAGATTCATTCGTTGTTTTTTCTAAATTGTTAATTAAAACTATCTATAAATGTAACAATTTTCAATTCAATTCAATTTTATTTGTATAGCGCTTTTTACAATAGACATTGTCTCAAAGCAGCTTTACAGAAATATCAACATGGTATACAGATATTAAAGGTGCGAATTTATCCCAACTGAGCAAGCCACTGAGTGGCGACGGTGGTGAGGAAAAACTCCCTAAGATGTTTTAAGAGGAAGAAACCTTGAGAGGAACCCGACTCAGAAGGGAACCCATCCTCATCTGGGTAACAACAGTTAGTGTGAAAAAGTTCATTATGGATTTATATGAAGTCTGTATGGCCTTAGGAGCAGCCGTAGTCCCAGCAGTCTGGAATTAAAGAAGATTTGAGCTCCATCCAGAGGCAGAAAGGATCTGGGATCTCTAGTATCTCCATAAATTCATGTGGGGCTCGGCGAAAGGAGAGAGGGAGAAAAAAGATAATTATGACTGCGAAGTAGTAGAACAGAATCTAGTCAGGGTAGGCTTGAGTAAACAAATACGTTTTAAGCCTAGACTTAAACACTGAGACTGTGTCTGAGTCCCGAACACTAATAGGAAGACTGTTCCATAACTGTGGGGCTCTATAAGAGAAAGCTCTTCCCCCTGCTGTAGCCGTCACTATTTGAGGTACCGTCAAATAGCCTGCATCTTTTGATCTAAGTAGGCGTGGCGGATCATATAAAACCAAAAGGTCGCTTAGATATTGTGGCGCGAGACCATTTAGTGCTTTATAGGTTAATAAAAGTATTTTATAGTTAATGCGAGATTTTACTGGGAGCCAATGCAGTATTGATAATATCGGTGTGATATGGTCGTATCTTCTAGTTCTAGTTAGGACTCTAGCGGCTGCATTCTGGACTAACTGGAGCTTATTTATATTCCTACTGGAACATCCAGACAGTAAGGCATTACAGTAATCTAATCTAGAGGTGACGAATGCATGAACTAGTATTTCCGCATCATGTAGTGACAATATGTTTCTTATTTTAGAAATATTTCTGAGATGAAAGAAGGCTATCCTAGTAATATTATCTACATGAGCATCAAATGATAGGCTGGAGTCAATAATCACTCCAAGGTCTTTAACTGCTGCACATGATGAAACAGAAAGACCATCCAGAGTAACCATGTGATCAGAAAGATTACTTCTAGCTACACATGGGCCTAATAAAAGTATTTCTGTTTTATCAGAATTAAGTAAAAGGAAGTTAGTTAACATCCAATGTCTAATGTCCTTTACTCAATCCTCAACTTTACTAAGCTTCTGTCTGTCCTCTGCCTTTGCTGAAACATACAACTGTGTATCATCAGCATAACAGTGGATGCTAATTCCATGTTTACGAATAATTTGACCTAGGGGTAGCTTATATAAAGTAAAGAGCAGTGGGCTTAAAACAGATCCCTGTGGAACTCCAAAAGTAACCTCAGTACGCATGGAGAAATCACCATTTACATCTACGAACTGATAACGATCGGTCAGATAAGACCTGAGCCAGGAGAGGACTGTTCCCTTAATACCAACAACATTTTCTAATCTATCAAGAAGAATAGTGTGATCTATAGTATCAAAAGCTGCACTAAGGTCGAGTAACACAAGCAGCGAGACACAACCCTGATCAGAGGTCAGTAGAAGGTCATTTACTACTTTAACTAACGCTGTCTCTGTGCTATGATGAGGTCTAAATCCTGACTGATACATTTCATGAATGTTATTCCTATCTAAGTACGAGCATAACTGCTTTGCTACAACCTTTTCTAAAATCTTCGAGATGAAGGGGAGATTTGATATTGGTCTATAGCTGGACAATTGAGACGGGTCAAGATCAGGTTTTTTAATCAAGGGTTTAATAACTGCTAATTTAAGTGATTTAGGTACATAGCCAGTGCTTCGGGAAGAATTGATTATATTTAGAAGTGGTTCAATTACTCCTGGACAAATCTGTTTAAACAAACATGTAGGTACGGGATCTAGTATGCAAGTTGAAACAGATGTCTTGCTGGAATAAATCGAGCGTGTGTGTGTGTGTGTGTGTGTGTGTGTGTGTGTGTTCCAGGTCTCTGAAGCAAGAGAACCCACACCTGAGCGAGAACGTGGTGTTGATTAGAGCGCTACGATACTCCAACCTGCCCAAGTTACTCAAGGATGACGCAGAACTTAAAATAAAATAAATTGATAAATAGTAAAGAACGCCAAAGCTTACATATGGAGTATCAAAGGTCGTTATCACAGGATCACTGGAATCAGGCACTAGGAGGAAATTCCAGGACAAATTAGGAAATACAGTCAAACCTTGGATTGCGAGTAACTTGGTTTGCGAGTGTTTTGCAAGACGAACAAAAAATTTTAATCAATTTTAAATTGATATACGAGCGAGGTCTTGCAATACGAGTACCTGTAGTACGTATATGCGGCTTTGTCTGTCGAGCGTCATGTGAACACTACTGAGCTGATGGTTCTTCTCTCACATGCTCCGTCTCAGTCATTGTGCCTCGTTGACTTGTATAGTCAACATCTATGTGAGCGTATACTGTTTGCTATAGTGCTGTAACTGTTGTGACTGTGTAGTAACTGTACTGCGACAATGGCCCCATGAAGAAAAAATTTGAAAAGGAAGGCGATAAGAAAAAGGAGATGATTACGGTGGAAGTTAAGAAGGAAATCATCGAGAAGCACAAACGAGGTATGCGAGTAGCTGAGTTGCGAGTAGTCAGTTGTCGATGAAATTGTGTCCTTGGGGAAGACCATGGGACTGGACGTGAATGAAGACGACATTCAAGAGCTGGTGGAGGAACATGGCCAGGAGCTGACCACTGACGAACTGATGGATCTGCATCACGAGCAACAGCAAGAGGTTATGGGGGAGGTCTCGTCTGAGGAGGAGAAAAAGACGGAGAAATCCCTCACTTCAAATGAGATTAAGGAGGTGTGTAAAATGTGGGAAACAGCGCAAAATTTTGTAGAAAAGCACCACCCGAGTAAGACTGTAGCAGTGCGAGCGATGAATCTGTTTAACGACAATGTAATGTCACATTTCCGCGAAATCCTTAAAAGGAGGCAAAAGCAAGTGTCACTGGATAGGTGCCTTGTTAACGTTGTACAAAAAGAAAAAGATTCCGGCGGGCCAACAGACAGCAGTGATTCCATTAGTAACAGTGAAAGTCCCCCTACACAATAATGAATAAATTTGATTACTTTATATTAAATTTAAATAATAAAAATATAAAATGGTATTTTGTGTTAATCATTATTATGTATATGAATATTTTTGGGTTTTGGAACAAATTATCTGAGTTTCCACTATGTCTTATGGGGAAATTCGCTTTGATATACGAGTGCTTTGGATTACGAGCACGTTTCCGGAACGAATTATGCTCGCAATCCAAGGTTTGACTGTACAATTAACTGACATTTGCAAATTCTTTGCAACTAAAAAGCTGTAATTATATACTATATAACTTTTTTTTTAAAGCATTTAAAGTATATAACATTAGCACCTTGTAATGTTATACCAGAAGAAAAGTAAAGAATCCTGGAACATCTGAACATCCATAATCTGAAAATCTTGACCCTAGTGTCAATCGAGTCAATCCAATCTTTCTTGTGTGCGTTTAGTGGTATTCTGTCGGACCTCTTTCCTGGTGTGGGCATCCCCGAGCACGACTACGGCGCGCTTCAGTCGAACATCGAGGCAGCTCTATGCGCCCGCTCCCTGCAGCCCGTCTCCAGCATGACCGCCAAGGTGATCCAGCTGTACGAGACCATGCTGGTGCACCAGGGCGTCTTGCTGGTGGGCCCTACAAGAGGCGGTAAGACCACGGCGTACCGTGCCCTCGCTGATGCACCCTCCACGAGACAGAGGGCTGCGAGGTGAATCCCTTCTACAAGCCCATCGAGACCTACATGCTCAACCCACAGTCAGTGAGCATGGACGAGCTGTATGGTGAAGACGACCCTCTCACACTGGAGTGTAGTGCCATCAAACCGTCCCTCGGCAGTGACACCGCCGACACGCACAAGTGGGTGGTGAGTGACGTACCTGTGGACGTGCCTGTGGATTGAGAAAATTACCGCCGTTTTGGACAACAACAAGACGCTCTGTCTGGCTAACGGTGAAAGGATCAAGCTCACACCTTCTACACACATGTTATTTGAGGTGTTACCCATCAGACACAGATAGCACTGGTCCTAAAAACCATCACAAACAAGCCCAAGCATGTCATTTCCAAGAAGATTTTTTTTTTTTTTTTACATTAAACGCGTTCCTGAAGGAAAGGTCACACACGAACGTATCTTTAAGACTTCACTCTTTCACACGCCTATAACGAGCGATAAACGCATTCGAAGCATGTTATAAAGCCTCCGTAATGCATTATGCATAGTATTTAAATTAATATTATTACAATAACATGCACTACACTACATTATGCACAATAGATTTGAAGTCTTGGCTGACTCTGGACCAATAAGGGAACCTGCAAATGTAAGTGAAAACCAAATTCAAGGTGTCTCAAATCAAAAACTGCTGTAGATTTAACATTGACAAAATATTTCAAATTGTTACAGGCTCTACATCATTCAGAAATTCTGGCGGCCACAACACCGGCTAATCCTTATCCACCAAGTGTGTTCAGACAGGTCACAAAATCCTTCATTAAACTTTCTCCAAACCAGTCAACACTGGAAAAGGTCAAACAAAACAGCACAGTGGATGGACAATAATATAGAGATCTTAAAAGAACACTACAATGAAGTAATAGCAACCATTTTGTCTGAAGTAAGAGAATTGGACATTCAGGCTTTCAACAGAGCAGCAACCTGGAGCAAAACAAGATATAGAAAGAAATTCACAGCGAGTTCAGCACAGAGCCTGAAATCAATGTTAACAGAAATGCCAAAAAAGTCACTCACCCCATTGGCTGAATCCTTCAATGACCCTGAATCGTTTCCACCTCTTAAACCGAGTACGCAACCTGTTATGGGTTCCTATGCGGGGACCGTAAGGGAAAATAGGGGGTTCGGTAGAGAGGGGAAAGCCAGACTTTCATTAACCCCAACACAGGATGGCCCTAAAGGAAAAAGGGGAGAAAGGAACTTAAAACAACATGCAGAACAAACAGTAGAAGTGCCTATGGTTACAGATTTAACTAAGGAACTACAAATAATAATGTAAGAGAAACCAGTTAGTTTACCATCAACCTCTACTCTACTGAGGGAGGACCTGGAGAGCAGGAAACAAACCAAGCAGCTTGAACCATACAGCAATGTAGTGTGTTAGGAAAGTGGTTTCAATGGTATGAAGACCTGCTGGAGGAACTTGCAATCAGAGATGTTCCATCACATCTGTGGAATTGTGATGTATTTGTTGTGCAAGACCAGTTTTACTCTACCCGTGTGGTTGGGGAGGTGGGTAAACCCTGTGTAGAGGTTACTGCTGGGGAGAAAGGAGAGACCACGACAGTCCTTCAGCATTCAATGCAGCAGGAACATTTAGGGTGTGCTGTTGTCAGTGCAACTCATTGTACCACGAGAGCTGTGGAGATGTGCTTTCTATTAAATGAAATATATTTACGGTGTTGCTGCTATGGCACACTCAACACAATAGTGTCAATTTACTGTTAAAATTAAAATGATTTCAGTCAAAATTACCTGTTATCTTTTTATATTGGCCCATTTTAACTGAACAACCGGCCCAATTTGCCTGAACATTGGACTGAACATTTTAAGAATTCATGCTGGTTTTATTTTCTAATTTATTTGACTTTTTTTATTCTATGGTATGCTGGTATGGCAAGAAATAAATTATAAATGCTACTTACCTTTTAATGGTGTTTTCAAACTCTGTGTGTGTGTTTTTACATAATCTGTTTACAGTGAATTCTATAAAAGATTGGGTATGAATGTGGATTTAAAGATAAACAGCTTTAATCTCTATGGTTACGTGAACACAGTACACTAAGTAAAGATCTCTGCATATGGGTGGACTGAAAATGAGGAGATGGGGCAGGCTCAAAAATCAGTTCTTTATTTTCCTTCACTATTTATGTCTCTTTTCAGGAATTTTATTTCACTATGCACATATCTAGACACACAGCTGACCTGTTGCTGTCCTGTGTCTGTCCTCTCTCTCCCCGTTTTATCCTGCTCATTGAAACATAGAACACCTGTTACAAAATCCTGCACAGGTGTAGATCCTTACCACTCACTTTTCCCTGGCTCCGCCCTCCATTCACAAACCGGTGTTCAACCAAACCCTGCCTCCACAAATAAGTAGTAGGGAACTTCTATATTTCCCAGTCTACCTCATTTCCCTGCTTATTATGATGCTTCATAAAAACACCATTTAGTACACATAAAATCCATCAGTCCATCATTTAACCATAGGTGTGAGGTGTTTCATGCATCTCTTCGTGTAAATCCCTTCACTTTTCCTTTCTTCACTTACTGTATTTCCAGTCTTTCCCAATTAACCTGAACCATGTTGTCTAGAATTACCAAACCATGTCTGAAAATGATTCAACTATAAACATATGTACATGACAGATTATTAATCATTATGCTTACTGTTTACAGTAATTACATACACTTTGTTAGTGTTTAGTGGTATTGCCTGTTCATTGATTGAACTTGGGGTAGCCTTCCACAAGCTTCTCATGATTTGCTGTAATTTGTGCTCATTCCTCCTTGCCTTGCTTTACATTTTATTTTTCCCCAATAACCTGTGTTCAATTCCCCTTACTCGCCCTACTAGGCCAAAACCAGTGTGCACTTGCAGCATGAGGAGACGAGTGTGTAGTAGGGTGTTGTTTTTTAAAACTACTATATTTTCTATAGTTGCTACCTAAAATGACCTTTAATACAGAGGAGGTGGACTATGGGGAGGTGCAATACCAGTACCGACATAGAGGTTCTCTTTTTTTTTTGGTGTACAGACAATACTAATGTTTCCTCTTCGTTACTTGACAAAGTTGTTATTTTAGCTGTCGAACACAGTATACTGGAGAAATGAATATGGATATTATTTTATTTCCACTCCAATATACTGTGGTAAAAATATATATTTTTAAAAACAATAACTTTGCCAATGTCCAAATATTTATGAACCTGACTGTATCTGCTGGGTCTGCAAAAATAATGTAATTAATAAAATTAAAAAACAGCTTGGATGGTCACGCCAGAAAATTCTACTGAGCTTCGTGCCACTGCAAAAATTAATTTTTTTAAACTTAAGGCTCAACACTAAACCTACCAAATGTTTCTCACTCCCATTTTCTGTCCGCCAGATCATTTAATAAATAAGCTAAAAATCTACAACAGAAACAGAAAGCAAAGTTAAAACCAACCATTTCTTTTCAAAGGTTATGTAAACATCTCAAAATATACTGTACCTCTGTTAAACATTTTACAATAACCAGTAGGAATAAGTGGAACTAAATCTTGTACAAACTGTACATGAACATGGTCAGAAAGATTTCAACAGGAATTTGAAATGTGAACCTTCGATTAAAACTGGAGTACGTGAGTGAGGGGTGCGCTGCTGTTAAGGTATAAAGTTAGCATGTTTCCATAACTCCATGCCTGACTAGCACCCCAGCCTCGGTGCACTTTGTCGATGCAGCCACCTCTTTCTCACACTGAGTGACGAATTGTTTGTAGAGGTAAAGGCCTTTCCAGCTTTCAATGACATGGTGCTGCTGCACTCTGCTGCCTTTAACTACACCAGTCATGGTATCCTGGGGAATGATCATCACACTTCCCGGAAGCTCCATGATGGATACGTGCCTGCCTGTACTCGTGGGAAAGAATGTTGTGTTGAGTAAGGTGTTTACTGTGGAGAACACATTACAGAACATGTTTTAAAACACATTTTGGATGTCAGCTTTAGACCTCATTACTCTGAAATTCCACGAAATGCAAAGTAGCAAGATTCAATATCAGTCCTTACAGGATTTCCAGTTTTTTTTCTGATTTTTGCAGCCATAAATGCATGATCTCAAAATGTGCGATGCAACCTGTGGAGTTTATTATACTTTTTTGTGGAAACCTACTTGAATTGGTGAAATTTTTAAGTGCATGACATAGTTTTGAACGGTCTTTCGCAGTGATGTTTGTTGGGAATCAGAATCAGATTTATTGTCAAGTACGGTGGGTTTACATGTACAAGGAATTTGTCTTGGTGTACTGGTGCTTAACAATAACAGTACATACAAGAAATAATATAATATTAATAAGAGAGAGTTAGGAAGTTATGTTTTGGAAGGTTTAGGAAAATAAAAATAAAGTCATTAACTGTACATTAGTACAGTATGTGTTGAACACAGCAGTCTGAGTTGTGTGTTAATGTAACGCATATGAAACAACAATGTGGGGTTGTTCGTTAATGTGATGTGTAAATGTTCATGGAGGCGGATAAGAGACCATGGTGGGTCTTCAGTGTTGTTAATGAGGCCAGTTGTCGATGGGAAGAAACTGTTTTTGTGGCGTGAGGTTTTTGGACTTGATGGACCGCAGCCTCCTCCCAGAGGGGAGTGCCTGGAAAAGTTTGTGTCCAGCTTGAGAGGGGTCAGCCATAATCATGACTGCCCACTTCAGGGTCCTGCAAGTGTACAGGTAATGAAGGGGTGGCAGATTGCAGCCAATCACCTTCTCAACAGAGTGAATGACATGCTGCACTCTGTCCTTGTCCTTGGCAGTGGCAGCAGTGTACTAGATGGTGATGGAGGAGGTGAGTATGGACTCACCATACTCATGATGGAGGTGTAGAAGTGCACCATAATTGTCTTTGGTAGGTTGAACTTCTTCAGTTACCACAGGAAGTACACTCTCTGATTTTTTAAATGAGAGACCTGATGTTCAGCTCCCACTTGAGGTCCTGGTGATGATAGTTCCCAGGAAGCGGAAGGAGTGCACAGTATCGACTGGGGAGTCACACAGGATGATGGGGGCAGGTGGGGCTGGGTTGTTCCTGTTTAAAAAGTTTAAAATTTAGAGGTATGCATATTGTCCTTCAGTCATTCCATGACACACTGTAAGTGAAACGCTAGAGTGGCTATAAAATAGAAACCGAATCAATGCACACTGTCCATCACCATTAACCAAAAAATAAGGTTTTTAAGAAAACAATAAGACTTTATGAAACAGATTCTTGCTTGAATCTAATGAGATTTAATTTAGGCTTTTTTTTTTTAAACATACTCTCAGTTCATAAAGTCGGAGCTCATTGAAAAATATGAGTTCTGGTTATACTTTCATGTGCATTCACCTCGTAATTATGACATTTTCAACAGGAATTGAAGCCACATTATGTGAGTGTAGTCAAAAGCAAGCAGGAAGTTGACCCCAAAAATCTTAAGCTAGGAAAAATGACATGCTTTGACTATTTTTTTTTATGAGGTCATGACAATTTGTATATATGTGTCATGACAAATATATACCACACATGTATCATGCATATATGTATAAGATGTACTTCTGTAAAGTTAGTTAAAATCATACACAGATGTTTACAATTGAATAATTTTCAAGCTGTCCAAAATTCCCAGATATGGTTTGATCATTTTAGATAGCATGGTTCAGGTACATTGGGGAAAGTCTTAAAATACAGTTTTAAAATACAGTACAAGCTGAGAGAGGAAAAGTGATATACACTGATCAGCCACAACATTAAAACCACCTGCCTAACATTGTGTAGGTCCCCCTTTTACTGCCAAAACAGCTCTGACTTGTCGAGGCATGGACTCCACAAGACCTCTGAAGGTGTGCTGTGGTATCTGGCACCAAGACTTTAGGAGCAGATCCTTTAAGTCCTGTAAGTTGTGAGGTGGGGTCCCCAGGTATCTGATGTCCCACAGATGCTCAATCGGATTGAGATCTGGGGAATTTGGAGATCAAGTCAACACCTTGAACTCTTTTGGTAGATACTAACCACTGCATACCAGGAACACCCCACAAGACCTGCTGTTTTGGAGAAGCTCTGTCCCTGTCGGCTAGCCATCACAATTTGGCTCTTTTCAGAGTCGCTCAGATCCTTAACCATTTATCCTGCTTTCAAAACATCAAGTTCAAGATCTGACTGTTCAATTGCTGCCTAATACTGTGTATCCCATCCTTTGACAGGTGCTGTTGTAATGAGATAATCAATGACATTCACATCACCTGTCAGTGGTTTTAATGTTATGGCTGATTGGTGTAAATTTGTCATGACAAATAATATTCATGTATATAATGTATGAATAAGATGTACTGCTGTAACAAAAGAAGCATAAAGTTAATTCAAATCATGTACAGATGTTTATAATCTAATCATTTTCAAGCAGTCCCAAATTCCTAAACATAGCTCAATAATTCTAGACAGCATGGTTCAGGTACATTGGGAATGTCTTAAAATACAGTAAGTGGAGAGATATAAAGTGAAGGGATATAATGTATTATTATTATTATCATCATCATCATACATCATCATCATTTTTGTGTTACGCTGGTATGGCATGAAATAAATGATAATGTTACCTTTCAGTGGTCATTTTTACTTTATCTGCACACAGTGAATTGTACTGGTTTCTCCCTACATGTGACAACAATCTCCCAAATTCTTCATATCTCTGGGCTTTGGGGTAGGGTGGCAAGACGGAAGCCTTTTATAACCAAAAAGTACATAAAAATACATCCAATCTCCCCAAACCATGTGAAATAATGTGTTATGATACCTGATGAGACCAAAATTCAACTTTTTAGCCTAAAAGTTACAGCTTGTTATTATTAATTGGAAACGGACTCTCTCGTGGCTCCACCCACCACGCACGTTCGAACCAATCATATTATCCTCCCTGGCGTCCGTGGGCGTGGCTAACGCCCTGTCTGTTAAAGGTAGCAGGTTGTACATGGCGCGTGGTTTACTCACTCAGGGCTGGTGATTGGTGTAATGGAAGCCGTCTCTGAACCGCATTTAATGACGGAGAACTACAGAAGTGGAGAGAAAACGCAGCATTGAGCAACTTGTAGACTTCACATCCGACTGTAGGTGGGTAGGTGAACGCGTTTGGCCTTATTTATTCGCTAAGCTGCTAGCTTGTTAGCTCTGCGGCTGTTTTAGTATAAAGAACTAACTTGAGTTAACTCGGTGGGAGTTTATTTAGCGCCGGATAAACGGTGAACTGGTTAGTTTAGTAAATCTGACGCTTCTCGGGAACTTGTAGTTTATCCGCCTCGCTGTCTGGGTGACGCAGAGAGCAACTGTTTACCAAGTGACTTTATTTTCAGTGCTTTTTGAACTGTCTCTCAGCCCTAAATAGTTCCGCGGTATTTGTGTGGAATTGGGATGAACGTCTAGTTAAAGGGTTGATGTCTTGCTGGCGCAGTGATTTGTTCTTTAGGAGTGTTTTTCTCTTGAACAGCTCTCTGTGTGGAGACTTGAGGTAGTTCTGTAGTCACAGGTGCACAAATCAGTCACACAGCTCCAGCTCCACCTGCGCCTCTCGCAGGGAAACGGTTTCTGTGCACTGGCTCCGTCCCAAATCACCTTGTATGGAATCTCTATCTCTAGTGCACTAGGTGCGGTAGAGACTCCGTTCGTTCAGACCGTGTGTAGTGTACCTAGATATGCAGTCATGCAGGATTTGGGCACAGGCCACGCTAATAAACATCATCCATTTCAAGTCAAGTTGCTATTGTTAAACATTTCACTAAAACCTGTATGGAAACGTTGCTGTTCAGTTCTTCTATAAGCGCAATTTCAACCAAATACAGTGGAGTGTAAAAGTTTGTACCCCCTTTTGGTTTCTTTTGGACGGAAGGGTATTGAATGTCCTAAACACTACAAAATTTGACTGCAAGTAGAAGTTAATTTTATTATCAGATTCAGATATCCATGTTAATATTTTTAATACTGCTCATTAGTGTTAAATGACTTGATGATTTTGTGGTCAGTAAACCGATTTTGTGTTGACTTTGATGTATGTTTTGGATCACTGTCCTGCTGGAAGATCCAACCATGGCCCATTTTAATCTTTCTGGCAGAGGCAGTCAGGTTTTTATTTAATATCTGTTGATATTTGGTAGAGTCCATGATGCCATGTATCCTAGCAAAATGTCCAGGTCCTCTGGCAGAAAAACATTCCCAAAACATTAAAGATCCACCACCATATTTAACCGTGGGCATGAGGTACTTTTCCATATGGCTACCTCTCTGTGTGCTTCAAAACCACCTCTGGTGTTTATTACCAAAAAGCTCTATTTTGGTTTCATCTGACCATAGAACCCGATCCCATTTGAAGTTCCAGTAGTGTCTGGCCAAGTGAAGACACCTGAGTGTGTTTTTGGATGAGAGTAGAGGCTTTTTTCTTGAAACCCTTCCAACAACTTGTGGTGATGTAGGTGACTTCAGATTGTAGTTTTGGAGACTTTCTGGCCCCTAGACACAACTAACTCCTGCAATTCTCCAGCTGTGATCCTTGGAGATGTTTTGTCCACTCGAACCGTCCTCTTCAGTGTGTTGAGACGATATAGACACACGTCCAATTCCAGGTTGATTCATAACATTTCCAGTTGACTGGAACTTCTTAATTATTGCCCTGATGGTGGAAAGGAGCATTTTCGATGCTTGTGCTATTTTCTTATAGACACTTCCCATTTTGTGAAGCTCAACAACCTTTTGCTGCACTTCACAGCTACAGTGGTGCTTGAAAGTTTGAACCCTTTAGAGTTTTCTATATTTCTACATAAATAGACACAAGATTTTCAGACAAGTCCTAAAACTACACAAAGAGAACCCATTTAAACAAATGTGACACAAATTATACTTGGTCATTTATTTATTGCAGAAAATAATCCAATATTACATATCTGGGAGTGGCAAAAGTATGTGAAACTTTTGCCTTCAGTATCTGGTCTGACCCCCTTGTGCAGCAATAACTGCAACTAATCATTTCCAGTAACTGTTGATTAGTCCTGCACATGGGCTTGGACATCAGTTTTGGCCATTCCAAACCAATAACTTTATTGTTCTTTAACCATTCTTTGTTTTGGGCCATTGTCTTATTGCATGCCCTACTTTCTCTTGAGATTCAGTTCAGTTCCTGGGTTCATTCTTGTCCTGCGGTTGTGGAACTCACCACTACACTAATTATAATCTTTCAGATAGCTTGGAGATTTAGTACATGTAGATGTTCTCAACTCAGGGTTTTCCATCCCAAGGAAAGTTTCTGACACAGCCACTTCAGAAGTTCCTCCCAGTTTTTGTTTGTGACTTTCCTCAGAGAATGAGGAACCTGAGTCTTTTGTAGAAGGCACTGGAATGTCAACATCTGGCCGTGAAGTGTCTTACAACTCTGGTGCTGGTGCTACGGATGTTGCATTGTGCCCATCTCTCACCTGATCAGTATGTCAGTGCACTACTTGCCCACTTCCCAATGCTACTGTGCACCATACAGGACCAGTCTTTTTCTGAACTGTTCCTGGAATAAAAGTAGGTCCAGAGCTGAAGTTCCTAATATACACTGGGTCACCCACCACAAGATATCTTTCCTTTGCATGTTGGTCATGGTACCATTTTTGTCTCAATTGTTTGTCTCAATGAGACCCTGTGTAGACCAGTTTCCTTCCACACAGCAGTTTAGTGGCTGATTTGCCAGTGGTCGACTGTGGCGTCGTTCGGTAACTGAACAGCACTCTGGCTAGCTTTTTCAATGGACTCTCCAGCACTCTTTTTCATCAGGGTTTTGGGTGTTTGAATGGCCCTTTCAGCCAGACCACTGGAAGATGCATGGTAGGGTGCTGTGGTTGTGTTTGATTCCGTTTCTTTCGATAAACTCTTGGAATTCAGCACTGGTAAAAAACAAAAAAACTGCTATGGTCTGACATCACTACATCTGGTATCCTGTGTTGGCTAAAGGTTTGTCTTAAGCACTGAATGGTAAATGTGGATGTAGACTTGATTAACAGATAAGCCTCTATCCATTTTGAGAATGCCTCTACCACGATCAAGAACATTCTACCCATCCACGGTGCATCGTAATCAATGTGAATCCTTCTCCACGGTTGCTCTGGCAACTCCTATGCATGCAGTGGCGCGTTTGCCGGAGCGTTTCTGTTTTCCTGACAGACTGCACACGATTTGACCAATGCTTCCACCTCTGCATCCAAGTGTGGCAACCACATATAGCTACGCACCAGGCCTTTCATCCTGGTAATTCCTGGATGGGTTTCGTGTAGATGTCTTAGAAGAGCCACACGCCGCGGATGTGGAATCACTACGCAAGTCCCCCATCACACAAAGCTGCCCTGTATGCAGAGTTGATCCTATTTCCTTACGTATTCGGGATGTCTCGATAGCAAAAATCTAGTCGTTGGTACCGATACCACCAAAAGTACACGATGCTCAATACCACGATGTGCTTTTTTATTTAAAAAAAAAAAGAGAGATTTAAAAAAAATTATAAAATTAAAAACTCCTGGAGGACATCCTCCTCTGGCTGATACTGGCAGAGAGAGAGAGAGGGATATTTTAGTTCAAACACTCTGACCATGACTAATAAGTGCTAAGGTGCACTCCTAAACGCACACACACCCCTTATACTCTGAAAGCAAGCATTAGTTTAAATTCACTGATACGGTGGCAGGATAAAAAGATTTATTGAAAGCATGAACATGTGAATAATTATTAGTGACATGAGGCTACATTTAGCTGACAGGACACGGGCTGAATGGAGATGCATGGTGGTCCATTAGGAGGTAGTTTATAACATTGCAATGCGTTAGCGTTTAACAAATAACTGGATATCGCAAACATTACATGGAGCATGATGTCTGTAGTGTATGAATGGGTGTGTGAGTGTGTATGTGATTGTGCCCTGCGATGGACTGTCCAGGGTGTACCCCGCCTTGTGCCCGATGCTCCCTGGGATAGGCTCCAGGTTGGAGATATATAGATATATATATATATATATAACTTAATTAAATATAAATGAAATGAGAAATGAAATAATGTTTAATTACTATGGGTTGCATTTAATATCAATTTGACATTAAGCATAGTTTGCTATTTCATTGAAAGCTATTAGCCTTTTTCCTAATATGGATCACTTTTGTGTTAGTCTACTTTTAATTAGGACTCTATTGTTTTTAAGATATCTAAAAATAAATATTTTGTTTGTTTATTTATCAATTAACCAACAGTATCATTGCTATTATTTTAATTCAGTTAATAGTGACCATGAGCAGAGAGCTTACATTTTAACTGTTTATGACAGACTTCCTGATTAAAGTTTAAATAAAAAAAGATTGGTATCTGGATCAGTATCATCTGTAAAAATCCTGATCGGCGCATCAGTAATGAACACCATTAAACTAAAGCGCTTTGCATCTGACGGGTAAATGAACTCACCCAATCACATCCTATATGAGATTATTCAGATATCTACACAATACACACAGAGCGGTTCGAGAACTGACTCCAGCCCAGAACCATGACAGTGGAAATGTCTAATAGTGCAGCTTTAAATATATTTAAGAGGAGCAGACTTCAAACACTGAACATTGAGGTTTATTGTATTTGTTTACAAGGTAAACAGGTTAACGGTTGTTTTGTGCATACAGTCTGTAAAATGAACTGAAAATATTAGATTTAGTTTATCAGAATGTAAATTAATGTGTCATGGCTCACACTATGTTCCTAAATTCTGTCATAATTGACCAGCTCAAGTTTTCTCATGCCTACTTGTGTGTTGTATTGTGGCATGAGAGAACTTAATAAATGTGAAAGTGCAATACAAAATATGTTATCACTAAAATCACTGAATAATCGTGATAATCGAGATCTCAGTATTAATCAAAATAATCGGGATTATCATTTTGGCCATAATCGTGCATCCCTACATGGCACTGATCCAGGACCTGATAGCAACAAAAAAAACGGTGGCTCAGCTATCAGAGATAACAGAAATCAAATCATATAACTGATGCATGTAAAAGAGACGTGACTGTTCTTTCACTAGGATTGAATTCATTATATTCATACTTTTATGTATGGGTTTTTGTATGAAAGTTTAATGGTAAACCGAGTGCTTCAGTTAAAATAATGAGCGTTGTAGATCTTAAAGAAAACAATATCGGATGGGTATCGGCTGATACTCAAGCTTTCCATTAAGGAAAATAAAAGCTAGGATCATGACACTTCTAGTAAATAAGTCAAATGAAACTGTTTTTATTTATTTATTTAATTTTTAAATTGAATGTTTAAGGATATTGCTGTTTGATTTTCTTTGTTAAAGTCGTTTCACCTTTTGTGATGTGACACACGCAGTGCAGTGCAACTGCTTCTATGTGATTTTTGTCACAGTATATCCTTTTATGGGTCTAAGCATACGGCATAAGATAATTTCAGATTAACAGCCTCATTCTACAGATTACCATTACTTCTTGTTCTGAAGCACTCACTTTAAATCATGTGTGTAAGGTGGTTGTGATCCTGTCAACCAACCGTAAGGATAAATACGATTGCGTGAAGAAGTACCTGTGTGTGGACTGTCCCACTCCAAGCCAGTGTGTGGTGGCTCGCACCCTCAGCAGACCTCAGACCCTCATGACCATAGCCACAAAGATCTCCTTGCAGATGAACTGCAAGATGGAAGGAGAGCCGTGGAGCGTCGAGATCCCGGTACGGTTCTGTTCTTCAAGCACTGGGAGTTTTTCCAGTAACTGAAATATATCCGGCATTGGGATTTCAACTAAAACCAAAATCATCACTTAAAAGCATATCTGATCTTGTAACTGATCAACAGTGGCACCTCCTAACCCTGATGTTATTCTATTAAAACATTGTTTTAGTGACTTCTCCTGCTCTTTCAGTTGAAGCACCTGATGATGTTGGTATCGACTGCTACCACGACAGTGCCGCAGGAAAGAGATCCATCGGTGCACTGGTGGCCAGCCTCAACCCGGGCATGTCCAGGTACTTAAAGCATGACTTGTGTGGACTCTGTAAACAGCTTAAAGAAGGGTTGTGTTTAATGAACTAGATTTTAGATTTGAACTTTTCCCCCAGTCTTCAGAAGAGAGGGCATTACCCTTTGTGGTTCATCGTAACTTTAGGAGAGAGAAAAAGTACAATATCGTTCTTTTAATGAATAAAATGTTTAATTGTCAAATTGCTGTGGTATAAGGAATAAAAAGCATCAGGAAGACCTGTTTAGCCTAGTGCTGCGTCACATTACACCATCCTGTCGTTGGTTGATAATCTTTCTACATATAGCAGCATGCTCATGGTTTCTTTATTTGTTTATATTTTTTAATCCCTCGAATATCTGCATATTGTTACCACTACAAACGATCAGCAAAGATTATGAATCCAACAAGAGTTTTTCAGCTCAGTGGTGGGAAATTTCAGAGACTTTTAACACTACTTCCTGCATCTCAGGATTCTTTACTCAGGCCTGAGCTGGTTCTCTTAATCTCACACACTGTTCTCTGTATTTCCATTTCCTTCCAGTTGAAGGACAGAATCACAATTTTTTTATTCTTGAATCCTCTGAACGTTGTTTTCCTCGCTGCTACCGCCACCTTCATCTTCCTCATAAAGGGTCTGGGCCGTGCTCTGTATGCTATGTGCTCTGTATGCTATGTGCCACTGCTCTGTAACCATGAGAGCACCGTCCTTCTCTCAGGTGGTTTTCAAAGTGTGCACGGTATGAAATGCACTCTGGGAGGAACATCATGCTCATAAATGACCTCGTTACACTGCAGTCTCTTTGAATTCCGACTTTACACTCAGGATGAAATACTCGCACTGCAGTCTGACGGAACGTGGGAGAAAAAGCGAGCAATTTTAGAATTGTCGCTTCAGTTAAGAAGCGCATTAAGACATGGCTTTTTGTTTTGATTTCTTTTCCTCAGCTGCGCTGAAGGCCTACTTCAAATACAACGAATGTTTGCTGTCACGCATGGTGGTGTACCGAGACGGCGTGCTGCTGCGCGTAGTCGACTACGAAGTGCCTCAGTTCACGCAGTCCATCAAGGCCATGGGTGAAGATTACGTGTCTTTCTGATCGCAGCTTCAGGTTGCGTTCGGTGTGTTTTAAACACTGATGGCTTGATTTGTCAGGTACAACTTCTTCATTGTGAGTCACAAAGTGCGCTTCGGCAGTGTGGCCCCCACTCACTACAACGTGGTGTACGACAGCAGTGTCCTCAAACCAGACCACATGCAGAGACTCGCCTACAAACTCTGCCACATGTATTACAACTGGCAGGTAAAAGCCACACGCACACACACGTGTTCATACAAGCCCGCTTTCTACACAACCCCAGATCATGCTGATTGATGATGTAAGGATTGAGGATGTGGTCATTTTCTTTAATCGCACGTCTATCATTAGAGAATCCGCATCGTGTGATCAAAAACGGAGAACGCGCATGAATTTGTTACAGGATTTGTCCAAGATTTTATTGGGAATGTTTCGTACAGTGTTGACGATCTAAGTAGCTTAATTTAGCTTAAAACCGTGTAATTGCAGGGTTAAAGATACGAGCTATACGAGATCAAGCCTGCGATCGGAGCGTCCGTATACTCGATGTTTACAAAACTGCAAGAACGGAAGCGAAATGCTATCAGTCAAACACGTCAGAGTTAATGTATTCTTCTGATGGCTGAAGGAAAATTTTACTTAACGGTTATATCTTAAGGGTGAGCTGAGGTTGTGTATAATTAGTTTAGTAGAGAGAGAGAGTTTAAGAGAGTGAGTGAGTGATGTAGAAAAAAGGAAATAAAGAATTAACAGGTGCTGTGAATTGAGGATGTGTAGAAAAAAAGTATATTTAAAGCAGATGAATGAGTGTATCAGAAGCCGGGAAAGGTGAGGTTTCCTTCGTGTGTTTCCTGGAGGATGCAGTAGAGGGGTGTGTGTGTGTGTGTGTGTGTGTGTGTGTGTGTGATTTACAGTTTGGGAATTTTCCTGAATCACACCCGATTTAAGTCCTCGGGTCATTAGGTAGGAGTGTTAGATGAGAAATCATCACACTGTGCATGATTACAGGAATTCAGGACCAGAGCCAGGCTCCCCTGATTTATAAATTAATTGTTGATGACCTTAAAGTAATTCCCAGTGAAGATTTATCATCTTTTTACAAGCATCCTTTTCACATTTAAGAAAAACAGAAATTGCAGTGATTTGTACATTTGTGCTCTGCATTTCTTTCAGAGCCGTGGGACTGAATTGTTGTGTGTGTGTATATAGGCAGTTTTTTTGTGCTCTGAAATTGAACAGGACTTTTGAGAAGATAGCTGCTCATGGTTTAATTCACTTTTAAAAAGGGACTGACAATATGAAGTGAGCGTACGTGTATGAAAAGGTGGTTGTGTTGAAGAAACCTTGTTGACCAATCTTTGCTAACTTGCTCTGTGTGTGTGTGTGCTTACCGGTACAACAGTGGTAGCAGATTTTCAGAGCCGAGCTTACAGTAACGAAGACGCTCAAGTGTACTTGTTTGGAAGATGTAGAAACTCAAGTCTTACATGTTAGCACAAACATGTCTTTTTCCTTTATTAGGGAATTTGTGCTTTTGGACATTTTTGAAAGATATCGTGCTTGTGAAATGTGCTTTGCGTGTTATTCATGTTCAACTGGTTGTATCGGTGTATCTTTATGTACACTTGTAGCAGTGTAGCTACAGTACAATAGATTTCGTTAGCAGTCATATCAATGGTCATATGAAGTGTTTGGGCTTAGATTTGTGTCTTTCTTAATCATTTACACTCTATGGCACCTTTTTATGGTTTTGCTGTATGGGCTGTGTTCCAATTGATCCGTGTTTGATCATTTCCTCCCTTCGCTCAAACACTGTGTTTGAGAAGGCCTTCTTAGTTGAACGGTTGTTTTCCTCAGCTTTGGATTTAGCTGTAGGGCCCAGAGGTTTCTGGAGTTTGAAGAGGAGGCAATAAAAGATTTGGAACACAGCCCTGTTTTCCTTTGCGAGGTTCCCCGGCTTTTTTCTGTCACCCGTCACCTCCTAGCCGAGCTCAATTCTGCTGCAGCTTTTTAGCCACAAGCTGCTGGTGCTTGACTTCTGAGGCCTTATCCTGTTAAGCGGCCGCACTATGGCAAAAAGGAGAGTTCAGTATGCTGACTGTATGAGCTTCAGTTGAATGTGTACGTGGTCGAACTCTTGGTAGGACAGTCCAATATATTACAGACGAACACAGACAAAAACATCCACAAGGCTTCTACTAAATATCGTTGAATGTCCGCTCGTATGCAACTCTCCAACAATGTCACGTCCTATCGAGAGTTTCAGTCGATGTTTTAAATCTAACCCAATGTGATTTTTTTTTTACTCTGGTGTAATTTTCTTGACCACTTTAACGCAGCATCTCTGGTGTTACTTTTGTCAAAAATGTAGAACACCAAAGACAAGGCAATGACGACGTGATCTCGTTCCTTCGTGTGTTTTTGCCTCAGATTCGGGCGACTGTTCATACTCGGTTTGTAGCGAAATTTCAAATTCACAAATGCCTTGAACAACGTACATTTTCAACAATCCGTTTAAATCGACTGGTCCATTTCCGCTGCACGGTGGATTTGAAGGATGCACTGTGATCAGTGTGGCGACGTCTTCGAATCGAGTTACTGAAAAGGCCACGAGTTGGAGGTTACATTTAGTTTCTAAGGACATCTGGGCTCTTGGTGTCTTTTGGATAGGAACTGCTAAATTTTTTCTATAAGGGTGAAAACAGATGCATGCTTAGATTCTTCAGCTGTAGACAGTTTATCTTGCTTACTGCATTGACGTATGAAGTTTGGACGGGTTCTGTAGAAAGAGATTAACATGAAGGGGGAAAAAAACAATAATAAAAAAAAAAGACTGAAAGTGAATTTGTCTCGGATTGTTTTATTTTTTTTTCTCCATTGGGATGTCAAAAGCTTCTTCAACTTGGCCACAAATCTAACAAAGTCAGGTACATTGTCAAGTATTGCCCCAAAGTACCTCTATGGTAGATAGATGTGCTCACTGATCACTTGTACATGTGCTCATTCATACAATTATCCAATCAGGCAATCATATGGCAACACCACAATGTACAACATCAAGCAGGATCAGATGAAGAGCTTCAGTCAATATTCACATCAAACACCAGAATGTAATCCAGTGATTTTATCCGTGGCATGGTTGTAGATTCTAAATGGTCTGGTTTGAGTATTCCAGAAACTGCGGCTCTCCTAGGATTTCCACACACACATACTTGTGTGAAAAACATCCGGTAAGTGGCAGTTCTCGCGGTGGAAACACCTCGTTGACGAAAGGAGAATGGCCAGACTGGGTCAAGTTAATAGGACGGCCCTGGTAACGTCAAACAACCTCTCTTTACATACATGGTGAGCGGAAAAGCATCTCAGGACGCACAGCATGCCAAACCTTGAGAACAGTAGAAAACCTCATTGGATTCCACCCGTGTCACCCAATAACAGGAATGTGAGGCTACACAGACTGGAAAAAGAGCCGGCTACTCGAGTCTTCAATAGTCCCGTTTCGGTGAACCCCATACGTCGTGCTGATGTTACATGCTTTCAAAAAAAGAAATGAAAAGTTTTTCAGTGTTCATTAAATCAGATATTCCATCGATCTTACACAGGGTCACCCTGGAGTCTATCTCAGGGGACTCGGGGCACAAGGCGGGGGCCACCGTGGACGAGGTGTAAGCCCATCATACACCTGTTCACACACTATGGACAATTTACAACGTATGTCTTTGGACTAGGGGAGGAAACCAGAGTACAACCTGGGGGTGTGAAGCAAAGAAGCTAACTACAAAGCCACTGCACCGACCCTGATACTCCAAAAACTGTATTTTTATTACAGCCTCTCTTTAAACTTGTTTTTGCCCATTTTCTAAAATGTAAAAGCGTAAATACAAAAACGTTTATAGGATTATAAAGGATTATTGACTGGTTTAACTGCAGTTAATATTTTTGAAGTCTTCTTTGAGGGTTACACATTTGGCTCCCTTAAACAGTACGAATCTCCCCATGCTCTTCAGCAAAAAACTAAACAAATAAACCAAAATAAAAACACCTTTATCCAGCACAACATGTGAAGAAACCAGTAACTTCTGGGTCATAGTCAATCGAAAAAGAAAAAAATGTTCAAATGAAACCTGGACATTTGACCCGTTTTCTAATCGCTTATTTTTAACTTGAGCGTGAGATTGAAAGAACGGAAAACGAGTTGTTTGTTTTTTTTTTCCCTGTTTCGTTTTGGATCTGTAAATGAATAATAAAATAACAAGCCATTTTTCCATTTTCGGATAAGTGGATAATTGAATATGAAAAGAACGAATGATATGATACACGGATTCTATTAATTCAGTGGTGTCGAAATTTCATTTCCAAATTCAATGGATTTTCACATTCAGATCTTTGTCTCTGTTTTGCTTCCATATCAGTAACAACACTTTTCATTACCAGTTTGATTTATTCAAACGATACCGGTGAAAAGTCCACGAGGCAGGAAAGGCCGTACAACTCAACATTTTAACACCTTCATACAAAAACATGACAAATTGACTGTTTATTCAGTGCTTCCATATATTAGCAAGGTGAAAGGCAGGTCTGTGAGAAATGAATAATACTGACATAACTATCACGCTTCAGTGTGATGACAGAGCGGACATAAAATGGAAAGTAACTAATAAAATACAAAAATAGATGGATGATTCACTTTGGGGGGAAAAACAAACAAAAACCTTCAAGTAGCTAAAAACTGTATTGAAACGTTAAAAGATGAAAGGGAGTTGGCACAGAGGAGCAAATGAGGCCACAGGGAAAGATGAACATGACGTGTAAGGACAAATATATGAATACTTCTCTTTTTTACATATTTACAGGTCAAATACTAGATCGTAAATACTATGAATTCATGCTGCAGACATGCTGACCATCATTCCAAGATCCATTTTTAAGTATTAAGGATTTATAAAATGTGACACTAGGTTACTTCTCTATAGTTAAAAAAATTGCAGGAATGTGTGTGCGCGCGTGTGTGTGTGCGCGCGCGCGTGTGTGTGTGTGTGCGCGCGCGCGCGTGTGTGTGCGCCCGCGCGCGCGTGTGTGTGTGTGTGTGCGCCTGCGTGTGCGCGCGTGTGTATTTAGACGGCAGTGTGAAGTGGTGTACCACTATGTGAGGAGGGAGAAGTATGCTCTGAGGACGAGGAGATGGAGCAGGATGACGTGGCCTCTCTCTGGAGCTCCTCCACGTTCTTCACGCAGAAACAATAACTCTCTCAAATTCTGATGGAGCGGCATCTACATAAGAATCAACAAAGCACACAAACATCAGTTTCGTTTTGGGACACCGATTTTCTAAATCATTCCATTCGCTTTCTATTTATTTATGTATCATTATTAAAAGATCAATCATCAAGCCGGTGTAACCTTAATCTTTATCGCTAGCTGCTCCTGAAGTGTTTTGGAAATCGTTTCAGCCACGTCATGTTCACTCACCGTCCACTTTATTAGGAACACCTGTACATTCATGTAGTTTTCTAACCAGTCAATCATGAAATATACAGGAATATAGAGGAATCACAAGAAAACTCCCTTTCAACACATTTAAAAAAATAAATCTCACAATGTTGGATTTGAGTTTGTAATGCAGTGAGCACAACCAAGGAGTGCATTTTAAAAAGAAAACTACAATGTTGTTGAAGACTGAAACCTGTACCTACAAACTAGAACTGACAATGGAACCACTGAAGAGTCAACAGTGTCAGAGATCCTCGTGTGTCCAGTTCCACTGTGTACGGCACTTTTTATGCTTACCGACCCATTACTCCAGCTTTTGTGTTTTTTTAGCTTTGTGCTGATACAAATGGTTTAGTTTTTTTAACGCAAACTTGGTGTTAAAACCCAGAAACATCTAGTAATAAAAAGTGACATTCATCATGTGTCTGAAGTGACACTGTTGAGTTATACAAGTAACTAGGTATTTTGGTATATATTGGAAGCACTATTTTTGAGCATTTCCCCATAATTTCATAGAGTGTGGTTTGTAGTATAAGCACCTGTGGTCTCATGCGTGGGTTCCAGCGCACATAATAACCCACCCAGAGCTCCAGATGTGTGAGACTGGCCAGTGGATACAGCACCTGGTTTTTACAGTCCACAGAGAACGGGTTAGTGAAGTCCTCCGGCTGACTGTTAATGTAGGACCACAGTGACCGTTTTACCCTGTACTTCCTAAAAACAAAAGAGGAGAGAGAGCGAGAGAGAGAGAGAGAGCGAGAGAGAGAGTCATAATACACTTAGACAAATTCATTTCCATTCAGTAAAATCAAACAGGCTGGAAAGCCTCCCCCCATTAGTGGAGAAATGTGGAGCGTACCTTTTCCATTCTCTCTTGCTCACTGCTGTAGAGGAATGTACCAAACAGGCAGCTGTAGGGGCGATCCAGGATGGGGATGAGAAAAAGCTCTTTGAACTCAGAAGCAGAAGGAAACTGAAAGAAAGAACACAAACACTGGGTTTAACAGTGTATAGTAAGATGCTTAAATGTGGATCTGCACAATAACGCCTGAACAGATAATCAGTCTTTTGTTCAGTACGGAAATTATATTTAATTCTTACAATTAGAGTCCTCTTCAAAAGTATTGGAACATCAAGGCCAATTCTATTGCTTTTGCTATACAGTGACATTTGGGTTTGAGATAAAAGACGAATATGAGACGATAGATCAGAATTTCAGCTTTCGTTTCCTAATATTTAGTATCTGGACGTTTTACACAGATTAAAACATGGCAGCTTTTTTTTTTGAAGCCACCCTATTCATTAACTGTTCAAAAATACTGGAACGAGTGACTGATGGGTTTTTCTCACTGCCCAGGTGTACCTTGTTAAATTGACTTTAAAGAATGAATAGCTCTGAATGTCTTCTCTTGGTTTGAGCCCTGGGTTTCACCTGTGGAGACAGCATTTGTTGTTAAAAAGAATAAACCGACATGAAGACCAGAGAGCTGTCTATGGGAGAAAAGCAAGCCATTTTGAAGCTGAGAAAAGAGGAAAAACCTGTCTGAGCCATTGCACAAACATGGGGCATAGCCAAAGAACAATTTGGAATGTCCTGGAAAAGAGAGTTAGTTCTCATTATGATCTCTTACATTATAACATTAAAATAAAAACAATAGTTCCCTCACAAACCTCTCTTTTTTTCCCCCCTAACTCTTGAAATTAATAAGACTTGCAATGTTACTGAGAAACTGGAAAGTGCAATGTACTCTCTGCCGTAACACTGGAGACTACTTCCATAAAACTTCCATAAATAGATAACTTATAAATCTTAATTAGATCACAATGATCATGCGTTTTTTTTCTTTAAGTAATATGTTTATAATATGTTTACGATTAAGCTTAGACTATGTATTGCGTACGCCATACTAGACCCAGTCAATGAGCTGTTACTATAGAAACGAAAACGAGCACATCACTATAAAGCTGTAATTTCCCTTGCAGCTGGAATCAGAATCTTGCTGTTACAGAAATGTCGCCAACGCCTTCTGACCAATCAGATTGGAGAATTCAACAGTGTTGTGGTGTAAAGCATCAGTAACTGACCTGTCTCATCATCTGCCACACACAGTCGATGAACTGCACAAAGAGAGGGGATTGTTCCGAGTTGGCGTGATTCTCATCTCCAAGGCCGACACGCTGAGAAACACACAGAGAGAGAAAGATGGGGTTAAATATACATGCGTTCACACGCCCACACACAACCACACCGAGGCCAGCTTGTGTCCGAAGCTGATCCAAAACCTCGATCAGTACCTGGAAGCCCCTGAGTGTGCGGTAGTGCGAGTCCAGCATCAGCATGGCCAGAGAGGTGAGCTGAGCCGTACCGTCCCAGCCGTCACTGCAGCGCACCACCATCAAGCTCTTACTACATTCAACCTTATCTGCTATACCATTAACTGCTATACGCACTGCACCTGCTAATAACAGCTACACACACACACACACACACACACACACACAGTCAGGTCAAACAACCATCACTTCACTGACTGAGTAAAACAACACTCAAGGGTTCACAAACAAGGTATCACAAATAGTTGTCTAGAACAACATGTAGATATTAATGAATTAAATAAGTACTTAACAATTAAAATGTAATAATTATTCGCAATGTATGTTCAGGGCATAATATCTAACTACAAAACAAAACACATGCTCTGTGTTCTTATCTTCTTCTGTTTCCTGTTTTGTGAAATGTCTTCGATTAGGAGAGGAGCTGTTTAAATAAGGCTAGACATTGCTGCTCTCTACATGCATACCTGTTCAAACAATTACTGAGTAATAAGTATATCAATGCTTAGTTATGCAGTTATCCAATCAGCCAATCATGTGACAGCAGCACAATGCATACAATGCTCACATCAAACATCAGAATGGGGGGAAATGTGATCTCTGTGGTTTGGTTTGATGTGTTGTGCATGCTGAGATGCTTTTCTGCTAACCACGGTTATAAAGAGTGATTATATGAGTTACTACAGTATATCCTTCCTGGCAGCTCTGACCAATCTGGTCACTTTCCTCTGATCTCTCCTATCAACAAGATGTTTCCACCCACAGAACTGTCTCTCACTCAGTGTTTTTATGGGTTTTTTCTGACACCATTTTGTGTAAAATTCTAGAGACTATTGTGTGAAATTCCCAGCAGTTTCTGAAATACTTGAACCAGCCCATCTGGCTCCAACAACTATGCTTAAAGTCACTGAGATCACATTTCTTCCCCATTCTGATTCTTGATGTGAACTTTAACTGAAACTCTTGACCTGTATTTGCATGATTTTATGCATTGTGCTGCTGCCACATGATTAGTTGATAACTGTATAAATGAGCAGGTGTTCCTATTTAAGTGCACGCTGAGTGGATGTTGTGACTTTTATGTGTTTTGTAACTGATTTTTATATAAAATTATGGTGAATGATCTGTATTTTACACTTTATTACCCCATACAGAAGCAAAACAGATTCTATAAGGCGGCAGAGTGCCAGTGAAGTTCTTCTATGGTGGGGTAGACCACCTCCTTCAGCTTGCGCAGAGGCTCCCGCATCAAATGGATGTTGGGAATCTCCAGGAAATTCAGTTCCGCATTGGGATGGAAAATTTCGCTCTCATGGCCACCATCTTTAGCCTGGAGGGGAAAAGAGAGGAGAGAAGAGAATGTGATGCTCGAATAAACTCACCACTACAACATGTCACATTATTATACATAAATCCCGTGCTAACTCGATACATGCACAAACCCCAAAACAGCTGATATTTGTTACTCCCTAATTATTTTATTGCTGGGTTTGTCGGGCTACTCGTTGGTGGTATGAGGCTTGAATCAACTGAGATAATGACATCAGTGCATCATCACCTCATGTTATCATTGTAGCCCTTCTTACAGATACAGTCACATGTTTTCAGTATGTCTTTCTTACACTGCAGTGAATAAGGTGCCACTTTTTGTTTTTCAGATGGAGGTTCGGACATCTGTGAATCATTCTGTGAGGATGGGAGTTCACATGTAGATGGTGAGTAGTGTTTTTATTTTGTGAGTGCTTTTAATGAAGGCTCATTGCATAGTGGGGTTTTGGTAGTCAGATTTCACTGTTAGCACTTCAGTACACATGCACTACGTTTACATGAACAGCAGTAATCTAATTATTGACCTTATTCTGAATAAGATAACATTGTGATTAAGGTGTTTACATGAGTCGCTTTTAGAATACTCCTCTCATGTACCCGTTTTACATGTTATAGAACATAGATGGATTAATGGAACATCATTACGTCACCGCGCCACGCTGTCCGACGTCCCTCCAGAATTTCACGTATCAACATGCAGTTGGTCTTTGTTATGGTACCGTACACAGTCTGGGGTGTTATTTTTAATTTTTACGAAAGCTTCCAGTGCAGTTAATTATTTGTCATGCTGTACGTGCAAATAGACGACTGCTTGAAGCCACTAGCTAGATAGCTACTAACCCGTGTAACCTCGCTTGTCATTTCTTTTCCCACATATAGCCCTCTTTTTTACTCTTCCCATATTAGTTAAAACAAATCATTTTTATTGGTCTAGCCTAATGACGAGCACCGAAGTTCCTCAGCTGTAGGTGTTTTAATCAGCGGAAATAGTGACACATCTCTGCTGAAAACCATCACAGAAATTCTAATGGATTCCACTACAAATACCATTACAAACCTTAAAAACCATTACCAAATTTCAAAGGTGTTCTATTGGTCCTTAATGGTACCCCCTAGACATAACATGCCACCAATAAACGGCAACAAATTACCATTAGAGGTCCTAAGGGACCATTACAGATTCCATTAAAACCAATGCAATTCCCATTAAAACCATTACCAAATTCTATAAGGGTTTCTGTTGTCAAAACAAAGCATTTTTATCAGTCTAGCCTACAAGACAAAAAGCTGCCACTTGAGTGCATACAATTTCCTTGTGGATGGTGCTCTAGCATTTAACATGGTCTCTACAATCTCAGTTGTGAGAATAGAATCTATGAGCTGGGGCCCCTCAGGGGCCAGACCCGCAGTTTCCATAGTTCTGGCCAAGGGTGATAAATCAGCCCTCCGGCTTGAGACAGCAGATCCACTCTAAGAGCTCAAATGGGGCACCTGACAGACCTTCCAGGACCACAGAAAGGTCCTAGAAAGGTATGCGCGGCCTGCAGATCGGCCTCAGCCGCCTGACCCAACGCATGAACCTCGAAGTTAGAGGATGTTGCCCCACAGAGGCTCCATCAACAGGGGCATGACTGGCCAAAATGGTGGCCACATAAACCCTGATTGTAGAAGGAGCCCACCCCGCTGAGAAACGTTATTGTAAGAACTCCAGGACTGTAGCTATTGCGCATTTCACTGGGTCTAGCTGAAGTTCCTCACACCACAAGACAAAAAGCTGCCACTTGAGTGTACGGAAAATATCTATGAAGTGCAAACAATATGTGTAACTGATATTTGGATATATTAATGAAGTGAATTCAATATTTAACCAACATTTAGAATTATTACTTGAGCATAATCGTATAATCAATATTGGTTAAAAAACATAATCTATATGTATAATCAACAGTTAGAAGAATAATCTAAATCCATAGTACAATGTTTGATCAAGTTCTATTCTGAGTGGATTTGTGTTGAATGAACTCTGTGTTCACTCTGTAGATATCAGCGGGGACAACCGATAGAGACAGGTGCTCATTGAGGCCTAAGAAGGGAGTCAAGGTCAAGACACACAAGCCTGTGTGAAACCTTTTTTGTAAAAGAAACCTTGTCCTCATGAAACCTTTTCAAGAAAAACAACTAACTGTGCATGTTCCACAAATTTAAGATAACGCATAGACATGAATATTTAATTGTGGCAAAAGAAGATTGGTCTATTTTCAACGAGGAAAAGCAAAACCCCACCTACAGAGACTATGCTGTGGAGATAGGTATATAAAGACATGTTTGTGTATGCATAATTCGGACACTCTGCAGACTTTATTATTATTATATATTATTCACACTTTATTGATTTTCAATAAAGTTTATTTACTTTTTGACATCTACTAAACTTAATTGGTGAACCCGACGTGATTTTCTAGGAGCCTAGAGGGAGACTCGAGCCGGCGAGGCTGACCCTGGAGAAGCTGTGCAAGCCTGGCCGCTCATTTTAAAGATAAGCAGTCTTCCACTTTTTTGGATAAATACTTGCGTGGTTTTCCTGCGGGTCAGCCTGAGACGGTGTTTTTTCCCCTCACAAAATCTTCTTCAAATTATGAACTAAATTGAGAAAAGAGGGTTTTTTGGATCTCACAAATTCAAACTGCATGCAGAATATATGTGCATATTGTAGTGTGTTTTGTCTTAAGCAGGGTGTTTGCAAGCCTGCAGTGTCCAGGTGTAATAAGAAGTCAGATTGAATACTGAGGAGTATGGATTTCTAACAGTGTTATACGGTGAACTTGCTAAACTGCTGTACGGGCAGATGTGTCTTAGTCGGAGTGAAGTGGTTGACACTGTACACTGTGCCGAGAGTGTTTAAGAAGTGTTTAAAAGTTCTAGGGAGAATTCAGTGTTAAGACGTTCAAGAGAGTGAACGCAATTGGGCCCAATAAACACCCGGTCGGGTCACGCAAGAGGCGTGTTGAAGCGGGATAAGGGTGTAGGTCTTGTATTGTCTATATGTTATTTGTGCTGAATATATTTGCTATGCTGGTTACTTGTGCTGAATGCTGGTTGTATCTGCTATGCTGGTTATTCGTGCTGAATGCTGGCTGTTTCAGTTATATGCTCAGAAACAGCAGATATATGTTATATCTGCTGAATGCTGGTACTGATGGATGTTTGAGAGTTTTATAGGTTCTGAATGTTGGTTTAAGCATTTTTTCTTTTCCTTTTTCTTTTGTGGAGTCGACTCTTGTTTTAATTCTATTATATTTTTTACATTATTATTTTATTTTTACATTATTCTTTTGTTGAGTGCTGTGGCGGTGTTCAATTGTTGAGCTCTCCCCGCTGAGTGAGTGCTGGAAATGAGTGGGGTGTCCATGCCAAGCGGGATTCCACTTGGGTGAGGGACAACATTCCGGGAGCCTTACATTAGGAAGATATCACTCTGCTATTACTAGAATAAAGTGTGTATATGAACTCCATACATAAGGAGACATGTGTGTTTGATGAGCTCTGAAAATTACTTTTGGAGACAAGTGTGAATAAAGGCCTGTGTGTGTTTGTGTGTGTGTGTGTGTGTGTGTGTTCTTATCTGCGCAGGCAGGCCTGCTTCGGTGTGAAAAAAACAGTGTGTGTGATCTTCAGATTGAGATGAGTAAAACAGAATTTTGAGATATTTCTGCTTTTTCATTGAAGGTTTGAATCTTGTACAGACTGTGGGGTGTGAGTCCGATGGGACTGTTTGTATTATAATAATTACTTTATCAATAACTGCTGTGAGTGTTTCAAAAATTGTGGAGCCATCAAGAACTTGGCACTGTAAATATTTTAGACATCTGCCAGATTGCCCATTGTGTAAATCACTTTTAGACCTGTAAAATATAAAAATATTCCCAGATTGTGTGATTCAGAAAAGGAGAAGGGGTACGTTACATGACGATTTACTGAAGATGGAAAAGTTTCTCCAGTTGCTTAGAGTCTCGGTAGTTGGACATGGAAAATGATTTACTGTCATGAGGAATTGTGAAAACTCATGCTTGTCAAGCATGGGTTTGGCTTATTTTAATTTTTAATTGTGGAGATGGATTTTTCTGTTTTCAATCCCATATTTAGCCTTTCGTGTGCTCGTTTATTTAAAATACTGAAAATAAATAAATAAATAAATAACAATAATAATAGAAATTTGCATTTTGAAAACTGTTTTGAAAAGTGTGCATTTTCAGGCCCCAAAACGCCGTGGTTGTGTAAACTGCCCCTAAGCCTCTGTTGAGAAATGAATAAATCAGACGCTCAGAATGTGGAAGGAGAGAGTACATTTGGACCTTTCATTTATATCTTATAAAGTAAGTGATAATAAAGGGTTTCTCTTTTTATGACGTGTGAGCAGAGTAATAAAAAGGAATATTTTTTGGCAGGCCTAAAAGGAGGTCTTACCCATATTATAGAATACATGCCCAAGTTGTGTTAGTGACGTGTCGTTTGTGAATGAGTCAGCTCTATGAATCGTCTCCCGTTTTAGTTATTTTTGTGAATTAATACAAGACAGAATAATAGGATGATCTTTTAGCCACACTCCACGGACACACACACTCCATGCACTAACTGAATGTTGTGTTGATGTACGTGTGCGGGTGATAAATCACGTGTGATAACATTATATTTTGTCATTCACACATATAGCCTTCTAGCTCCATTGTAGTTAGTTTGCTCTTTGAGCAGAATTAGCAGCCTTTGGACTGTGGATAGTTCTATGAGAGGGATAAAAGTAGTAGATGCAGAGTGTTTCTTTTTTGTCTATTGCTCATTTCATTCAGTGCTTTTATGTCTATAAAACCTGCACAGAGGCTAGATATGATATTTGTAGTGTAAATTACACCAGATTCTAGTTACTATTGTTATACAACTTGAAGTTACTAATTTTTCCTGGTTTAAAATGCTGTATTCTACTGGAGAAAATCAAATTGGAGCAACGTAATTTTAAAAATGATTGTCAACTTAAAAACTTGTGTTCATAATCATGGTAATTAAGTACATAACACTTAAATTCCTTTTAAATAATGTGAAAAAACTAGTTGGAACAACTTGATTTTTAGGAATAATCAATTTAAAAAACTTGTGTTTATTATACAGATTATTAAATAAGTTTTAATTTAAAATAAATTTGATCGTAGAGGAAAAGGTATTTCTCTAGCTCAGTGTAGTTCGTTGGTTGAAATGAATTTAAAGTTCTCATAACCCAAAATGATTGATGTTTTGCAAACTGTTGCGTTAATGTTTTGTTGAGCCTGAACATTTGTTTTTAGAGAGTACTGACAACCTGACAGCCGTATTAGACCTGTTGTCCAGCAGTGCAGTGAGTGTGATCTGTTTGGAATGGTTTGAGTTTTGGATAGATCAAGCTAAATAAAACACTTAATACACATGGGTAATAATGTTTGGTGTTTTTACATTATTTAAGGTTTTATGCGAAACATAATCCAAAATGATGTACAATTAAAGGTTAGTATAATTAGCCTACACTGAACAAGTTAAGTGATATATGTGCACACATACTAATCATAGGTCTTTTGCTAACTTTGGCTGAATTATAAAAGCCATTAGTCATATTGAATGAAGAGCCTTTTGGGAGCTTATTGCTGAACTGAGTCAAATGAACTGACTCACTAGAAAGAGCTGGAATAACCATCACTAATTTGTGTATCTTTGATTCTTATACAAGTATGTGTCTATAAATCTTTATGTGCCCTGATGTTGCCATGCCAATTGGCCACTTACATCACGATCACGATGAACTCAAAGCAGAAAATAAATAAATAAATACATAATAATAATAATAATAATAATAATAATAATGTAACTGCTGTTTTACTAAGTTGAGCAGTGTAAGCGTGAGTTCTTTTGGCGTGAGGTATTTGTGTTGCACAATGATGAATAATTTGCTGTATATTTCTCTTTAAACATTGCCTATGTCCAGTGATGAATAATTAGTAAGATTTAGATATTAGTCTACACTTATTTTTGTAGCATAGTTTCTGTCTATTACAGATGTGTTGAGTCCTTCACATTAGAATAAGATGAATAGTTAATGTTGAATTAGGATTTGCATGGATTACATGTGTCTGGATCAGACAGTGTTGCATGTTACGTGGTGGTTTCTTTTGCTGTTGATGTGACCTGTTGTTGTGCTGATGTGGGTCTCACTGCAGTGACATGTTTGTTAGTTTAGTTCATTTACAGTCTCTTTGCAGCAGTGTAGTTTGAGTGACTTGTTTCTTTACTGAACCATAGACTGTTGAATAGAATAAAGTAATGTGTGAATATACAAATATATATTATATACGGTGTGCTATGGATATGTAATACAATGTATACGAAACACAAGTCTCAATATTTAAATAATACAGTGCAATGGTCACAAACACGAGGAATGGAGCGTATACTGCACAATCTGTGAGTGAATTGAAAGTCTTTATACTGTAGCTGTGATTGTGTTGTGAATTTAATGCAGGTGTGTGATCTGGGATTTGCAGTACATGGCAGAGATGTTTGTGGGCCGCAGTGCAGGATGGGAAATGTAGTTCATGACATGAATAGACTTAACACCAACTTAATATGATCAAATACAGTTTAAATGAAATGAATACATTCATAATGGAACTTTTTTACGCCTTTCACAAATGGCGCTCAGCGAAGGAAACAATTTGTATTAAATTGAAACTAAGCTCATAGATGATAAATTTTGTTAGACTAGTTAAATACACATACGCATTACTCCTGATTAGAGAGATTTACAGAAAGTGAAGAAAGTTTAAATGTCATGTATGAAGGGTCTGAGTGATATTTTGAGTGTGGTACAGTTGTAAGTTAATAAGGGACAAAGGGGTGCATGCACGTCTACCCTTTAAACTAAACACTATTGTTGTACACAGTAAAAACAAATTCAATAGGTTGTTTTGAATTAAAATTAGTGGGATAAAAGAGACTAGAGAACTGTAAATGCATGTCTAGATCTCAACCTCATTTACTCTACTTTAGTTCTGTATTATTGGGATTATCACTCGTTAGCACAGATGGGATATTAACATGTTAGATTAGTGTACATCACAAATAGTCCTAGACTAAAGGATTTTGTTTTTTCATTCACCAGAAGGATATTAAGAAAGGAATTCAGGAAGGGAGAAGAATGAATCTTTGCCATTTGGGGTTGTATTTTTGCAGACAACAGACTAGAACTCTTTGACAGATTAACTAAACATGAGAGTAGAAGACCCCTTTATGAGAGGAATTATTCCTTTGATTAGAGAATTAGAGATTACTTCAATAATTTTTAAATGATTTGATAGACCAACATTATTTAATCTCTGCAGCAATATTTCATGATCCACTGTGTCAACCTTTAATAAATCGATAAAAAGGGAAGTGCAGTAATCACCTTTATCTAGAGATTACGCAATATTGTTTAAGACTTTCAAAACCACTGTTGTGGTGATGTTTCTTATGAAACTTTAATTACTAGAAAAGATTTTTTTGCAATCTGATAACATGTCAACGGTTCACTGATAAGGATTTCTAAAAATTTTGATAGGACACAAAGCTTTGGAATTGGACTGTAATTGTCTAATATAGTGGGATTTCCCTCTTTTAATAAAGGAACAACAAAAGCCAATTCACAAATTTCTGGTATAACACCAGTGTCTAATGAAAGATTAAAAAGATAAGTTAAAGGAGATGAAATAATATCAGCTGCTAATTTCAGGAATACAGACAACCAATAGAGACAGACAGATGCTCATTGAGGCCTAAGAAGGGAGTCAAGGTCAAGACACACAAGCCTGTGTGTAAAAGAAACCTTTTTTTTGTAAAAGAAACCTTGTCCTCATGAAACCTTTTCAAGAAAAACAACTAACTGCGCATGTTCCACAAATTTAAGATAACGCACAGACATGAATATTTAATTGTGGCAAAAGAAGATTGGTCTATTTTCAACGAGGAAAAGCAAAACCCCACCTACAGAGACTATGCTGTGGAGATAGGTATATAAAGACATGTTTGTGTATGCATAATTCAGACACTCTGCAGACTGTCACACTTTATTGATTTTCAATAAAGTTTATTCACTTTCTGACATCTACTAAACTCTCTGTCTCTGAAGTTTTTGACCTAGGCTAAAAGGCTAATTTTATTCACGACACTCGCAGGCTACAATGGGTTCTAAAATTTGACAGAGGGGCCGGGTCAGGAGCAGACGGCTGGAGTGTTTGTGTGAACTAATATAAATGACATGTAAAAGCCATTACATGAAAGGATTTGGCCTTTAACAGGTAGCAAAGCATGAATATGCAAGGCTCATTGTACCAATTGTTTTCCAAATGCATTAATTTGATAACACAGTAGAGAAACTCACGTCCAGTTTCAGTGGGAACAGTGTTGTTGATCTCCCTTTTTTGCCAGTGCATCAAACTCTGGAGTTAGTTTTGTTGTGGCAATTCTCAGGATAGATCTGAGGTGTTGGTCAGTTAACCTGGATCTGTGAGGGGCTTTGTTGATGTTCATGACGCTGAATGTCTGCTCACATACGTAGGTCGAGCCAAACCATGTCAGCATTTTCTGTGCCGTCCTCCGGAGGTTTGGAAACGTCTCTTCATTAAGTGAAGCATAATAGTCATTCAGTTTAAGAGAGTTGAACTTCTCCTTTAAGACGGAGTCAGACTGAAGATCGATCAGTTCCAATTGTAGCTCCTGTGGTGCTGTTTCAGGGTCTCGTGACAGGGGACAGGACACCAGCTGAACCGACGGCAGAATTCTCTGTGCAGGTCGCCCAGTGATTTGCTGTATTTCTTCACGTTTCGGGACGTCTCTTTCTGCATGGCTAGTGTGGGGAAATGAGAGAGAGATTTGTTTGAAATTTAACTGGAGAACAAAGTCAGCTTGGATTTGAAGGCTCTAACATTTGTGTACATGTCGTGCACAAACTGATCTTTCCCCTGTAGCTTGACGTTCAGCTCATTCATGTGTGAAAATATGTCCACAGCAAACGCAAAGTCACAAAGCCAGTTGTTGTCGCTTAGCTCAGAAAATTCGTAGGATTTCCCCATTAACTCCAAAAATGCGATAATTTCCTCTTTGAGTTACCACACTCGTTGAAACACTTTGCCCAAACTTAACCAGCGGACCCGAGAGTGGTAGAGGAGTCCTGGTGATCCGCATCAGTTTCCTCCAGGAACGTAAGAAACTGACGATGCTGAAGTCCCTTTGCTCGTATAAGTTAACAAGTTTTACGACTGGATTCACGACATGATTAAGCTGCAATATAGACTTACACAGAGATTCCTGATGAATGATGCAGTGAAGGAAAATAACATCCTGCTCAGGGTTTTCCTCCTTCACTTTGTCCTGGATTCTTTTCAACAGCCCAGTGTTTTTTCCAGTTAAATTTGGCGATCCATCCGTGGTGACATTGGCAAGTTTACTCCAAGGTATCTTCATTCTCTCGATGACAGCAGACACCTGGTTATACAAGTCCTCTCCCCGCGTTTTTCCTTTCAGGGACTCCATGGTCAAAAACTCCTCCGTTATCTCAAAACTGTCGTTAATCCCTCGGATAAAATTAGGAGCTGAGCAGTGTCTTTCATGTCGTTACTTTCATCCAGTGCTAGTGAATATAACTTAAAGGACTCCGCCTTTTTGTTTAATTCGCTGGCGATATCTTCGTCAATTAGTTCCACACGGCGAGTCACAGTCCTGTGTGATGAACTGATTTTTTCAAAATTGCCTTTGCTCTCCGGACACAGGAGACCTGCTGTCTCTACCATGCATTCTTTCAAAAACTCGCCTTCGGAGAAAGGCTTCCTAGCCTTTGCTAATTTGAATGCCAGCAAAAAACTTGCCTTGGTACTTGACTCTTGAATCGCAGTTTGTCGCTGAAAATTTTTTTGCTGAGTCTGTAAATTATCCGTCAACCTCTGAGCCGTAGCCGCCCGTTCTTGCGTTGACTGCTTGCTAGCGTAGTTGGCATGCTTCGTGGAAAAGTGACGGCTGATATTGTATTCTTTGAAAACCGCAACAGTTTCTTGGCATATCAGGCATACAACCGTTGATCGGACTTCAGTGGAAAAATATTTTGTTGTCCACTCCTTATTAAACACTCGGCACTCACTGTCCACTTTTCTTTTCTTTGGTCCACTCATTTTTACAGAAGGGCTCAAAGGGCAAAGCGAAAAAGTGAAGTAGAGAGTAATACACCACACTGAGGTTTAATAATATAATTTGGACACGTTCCGATTAAAGCCGGATTAAAAAGCCCAACGGGCCGTATATGGCCATCAGGCCGTAGTTTGCCCATGCCTGGTCTAAACATACATGCATCGACAGCTCCGTGTCAATAACACGATTTCCTACCACAAAAACGTGAGCGACTGCAAGCAAATAAGCAACCTACTTATACTGCAAGCAAATATGACTCATTTGATCTACAGCTACTGTGCAGCTAGAAAGTTTAACGTTTACAGTTTTCTGTATTTCTCCATACATTTGACCTGAAACCTGATCAGATCTTCATCTAAGTCCTTAAACTAGGTAAAAGAGAACCCGGTTAACAGCAGATGCAAAAAAAAAAAAAAACATTAGTTTTTACAGTTATTTATTAAGCAAAAATGATCCAGCGTTAAATATCTTTGTAGGAAAAGGTATGTGAAGTCTAGGAGTACGAGTTCATTTAAATGGGGCTGATTGAAGTCAGGCGTTTCAATCAAGGGAATGGCAATTAGGCCCGCCCATGTTTCAAGAACATTAACTTGGGTCTTCACCACACAGGTTTATGGAAGTGTGCCCTGCCTCGATCAAAGGACATTCCTGAGGACCTCAGCAAAAGAGAGTTGTCAATGCTCACCGGCTTGGAAAGGGTTACAGAGCCATTTCTAAAGAGTTTGGCTTCCACCAATCCACTGTGAGGTAAATGACATACAGATGCAGGAAATTCAGCACCACTGTTACTCTCCCAAGGAGTGGGCTTCCAGCAAAAAAGATCACTCCAAGGGTGTGGTGAATAATATCACAGTAAGTCATAAAGAACCCCAGGGTAACATCTGAGAACCTACAGGCCACTACTTTCCATAAAAGAACACTGCTGCCTGTCTGAAGTTTGCTCAAATCCATGTGGAAATGCCAGGAGCCTATTGGAAGAATGCTCTGTGGACAGATGAGTCCAGAACAGAACTTCTTGCTTTAATTGAAAATCATTGTTTGATGCAAACTGAAAATAGCATCCCAACATAAGAACTTCATCCCAACCGTGAAGCATGGGGGTGGCAGCATTATGGTTTGGGGCCGCTTTGGGTCCGAACCAGCTTGCCATTATTGATGGACCTATGAATCCTAGATTGTACCAGGAGAATGTCAGGGTATCTGTCTGTGAACTCAAGCTTAACTGTAAGTGGGCCTTGCAGCAGAGACAACGACCTTAAGCACACAAGTACGTCTACAGAGAAATGGTTAAAGCAGAAGAAATTGAACATTTTGGAATGGCCAAGTCAGACCTTAACCCAATAGAAATGTTGTGGAAGGACCTAAAAAGAGCAGTTCATGCAAAGAAGCCTGCCAGCATCATTGAGTTGAAGCAGGAGGAGTGAGCCAAAATTCCTCAAACCCATTGTGCAGGATTGATTGAGTCATCGGAAATGTTTGCTTCAAGTTATTGCTGCTCGAAGGTCTCACACCGGTTACTGAAATCAAAAGTTTACATACTTTTTTCAGCAAAGGTGTTTAATGTTGGGTAATTGTGCTCAGTGAATAAATGTGAAAACTATAATGCATTTGTTTAATTGGGTTCTCTTTATCTAGTTTTAGGGCTTGGATGGAAGTTCTGTTCACATTTCAGGTCAAATGAATTTAATTTTATACTTGTTTGTATTCTTTTTTGATTTTGGCTATCAAATCTTTATATTTTAATCTTTCATATATTTTCTGGATTGTTCTGGTAAAGTCTTGAAATTGCTGCTCCTGAAATCAAAACTGGTGTTTCGAGATGTTTTTGTATCTGTTATGGCCTCCAATACCATAGTTAAAAAAAAATAATTTAAAAAGTCACTACTGGGGAAAAATGATACAATTTTAATGCTTCAACATGCACTAGACTTGTGTTCGTCCAATTAAATGCTCTCTAGAATGTGTAGGAATGTGTGGGTCTTGAGGCGGGTCTTGCTCAACAGTAACAGCTCATTAGCATCAATGTTCTTCAGAGCTGGGCGTATCCCAAACACTGTTAGCTGTTGTGTAACACTTCAACATGCCACCACTCTTATTTCCTGTTTCAAAAAGAAATACGTCGTCATACAGAATCAAATCACAGCTCTCAAAGTTGTTTTGTGGGGACTGTAAAGTAAAAAAATGAGCGCATTGTTCATCTTCCTTTAAAGTTGCAATAGTTTTATTTATTTATTTATTTTTCACTTGTACAAATAACCTGGGAGATATGTAAAACATGATTAATATAATGGATTAAGTTGTGGCCTTAGCAAAAGTGCATCAAGTCACTTAGAAAACCTGTTTAAAAAAACGGACTTCTGGTCTGGAAAGCTTGTTTGTGTTTGGATGTGCCTCCTGTCAATCATTTTAGAGACACTCTATGGGCAACCATAGATCCTGGGCTGGAGCTTTGTGAACATGAGCGGGAAACATTCAAATGTCAAAGTTACTGTTCCATCAGCTCTGCATGCCGTGACATCAATTAAATGTGCTAGAGCTCTGCTTCTCTGCACTTCTCCTTACAGTTTAGTCATTATGATGTAGTTCAACGCTACAAAAGGTTTGAGCAAACAGTAATGCCCTTCCTCAAACTGGGTTGCCTTGCAGAATGTTGTCAAGTTGCCTGGTAACTTGTAGATTAAATATCCGTGCAGTTAAAAGGACGTTAAACGGTTTTGTCCCTGTGAGCCTTTACTCTTTCAATTTTGACTCCAGCATGAGCCAGTCTAGTGTTTCTGACAACAGCTGAGTACCAGTAACAAGTAACAATAGTCTTCACAACACTGACACTGCAAATCTGCAGTTTGACCAAGCATGTGGCCTGAACGGCTGCGAGTTCAAATCCTGTTTGGTTCCCGAAGATCCATAATCACTAATATCCCTCCAGCTATGTGCTAAATGTTCATCACTTGTCAGTTACTTTGAAACAAAAAGGTTCTGCTGAATATATGGTTTGTACAGTATGTAAGATGTACCTTTTTATAAGTCTTGATTCTTTTTTTTATTTTAAAGTGCACCTATTATGTTTAAAAGTTTCAAAAATCAAAGCGAACAACAAACGGAGTTATTAACCCACAAAAGAAGGAACCAATTCTCAAGAGCTGAAACGAGTCGTTAGTAATTCCAGACTTACTTCCTGTACTAACCTACGTAGGTTTGTAATAAAAATCCCTGGATCTGGTCTTCATCGGCTGCTCGGGAACAGACTGAGCTGAAACTTATTATGGTAGTGGGCGTTTCCTTTTCGACACGCTGACAGCGGTAGACCAATCACAACAGACTGGGACACCTGACCAATCAGAGCAGCGTATGCTCTCTGAAAGGAGGAGTTTAGAGTGAATCTTTTAGAATGGATCATTTAATGAGTCGTTTTTGACGCTGGGTTAAAAAAAGGTAATGTTGCAATTTAAATTATGAGCACATTAAAACCTCAGCCTATTTTATTTTTTTTACCTTGAATGCATATAAATCTATTGTACGAGACCTTTAAAACAAAATTAGGCACGTTTCAAAGCCATAATGGGTGCGCTTTAATTTTCTATAAGATCAACTCATACAGTAATGATGACTTGAAGGGAATTGCAGGTTTATATTCACAGGCTCATAAAAAGTATGATGTATTGTTCTTTAATTATTGTACGGCTGCAACTAACGATTATTTTGATAATTGATTAATCGGACGATTATTTTTTTCTGATTAATCTGATTTTTTTTTAAAAAACTAAACTTTTTTTTCAATTAGATTTTGTTTATTATAATAAAATAAACCCCAATACCCTCAGGGTATTTGTGCGTGGATTTTTAAAAAAAAATGCAAAAGGCACATACAGTTTTACTAATATAATCTTTAATTTTTACATTTAAACCTTTCAAACATTGGTCATTTGTCTACAGTTTGTCCAGTTTTAAGCAGCAAAACTTTAAATAATACCCAAAATATAAATAATCAAAAACAAAGGTAAAAATTTAGTTTTAGTGCATGGGGGATTTCTCCTCTGAACAAATTCACTCCTGGAGAGCTGTTTCTTTCTGAAATAAATAAATAAATAAAAAACAGCAATTGAGTATGCAAAAAGCAATTTATATGTAAATTAGTATTTTCATTGTTTATAATGTTAATTGCTGATGACAACCATGATTAATATAAGAAATCTAAATAATATATAATTAATACAATTTTTGTTAAATTTCTTTTACACAGACATGCTGTACTTCAGATGTGACAATATAAACCAAAAATATCTCAAATATATAATTCATTCTGTTAATGTATATAACATAGTAGAGCCGCAGTAGATGGCATTTGAAAAACAGATCAAAGTTAACTGTAGCAGACACACAGAGAAACGCAGCAAGCTAACAGGCTTGTTTAAAAGGACAGGAACAATTATACACTAACGCATAAGCATTCGATGAAAACCACTACAGTGACTAAAAAATCTTTTACTGCTGCTGTTATCACCTGCCTTTAGATTTACTGCTTGACTTTGTTCACACCGTGTTTAATTTAACCTGTTTCTGTGGTAGCGCGATTTTAATCCATCAATATGCTGCACAACCTGATGCTCGAGACAAAATACATCTAGTGTGACTGTCCCGAAGTTAGTAAACAAAGCTTTTTACACAATAGCATGGAATTAAACTAGACTATACCATTTCACATCTTCATATAACGTGGATATACTCAGGTTTTTGCTTACCGTGCTGATGTTCCACCTTCGTCCGTGACACCAACGTGTTTTCGTTTCATGTGCTCGTGCATCACTGTGGTACTACCGTGTCACACAAACTCCACTTTGAAGAACATGCACGTTACCATCTTCTTTGCTGCATTTAATGTAAAATGCTCCCATGCCTTAGATGACTTGGGACGCACACTTTTGTTTACCGCCGGGTTATCTGTTTTGCACCTGTGTTTTCATGAAAGCGACGTCATACGTAAACGCCACCCGTGACGTCAGCAGACCAACTAATCGATAATGACATTCATTGCCGACGCTTTTCATAATTGATTATTATCGATTAGTTGTTGCAACCGTAAATTATTGTAGTCGTAATCACTCAGTACATCGTCTATTTGCATGTATAGCATGACAAATAATTAACCTTGAAGCGTTCGTCCAGCCATCCATCTTCTATACTGCTTATCCTCTTCAGGGTCACGGGGAACCTGGAGCCTATCCCAGGGAGCATCGGGCACAAGGCGGGGTACACCCTGGACAGGGTGCCAATCCATTACAGGGCACAATCACACACACACTCACACACCCATTCATACACTACGGATGCTTTAGACACGCAATCAGCCTACCATGCATGTGTTTGGACTGGGGGAGGAAACCGGAGTACCCGGAGGAAACCCCCACAGCACGGGGAGAACATGCAAACTCTGCACACACAGGGCCACGGTGGGAATCGAACCCCTGACCCTGGAGGTGTGAGGCGAACGTGCTAACCACTAAGCCACCATGCAATCAAAAAAATTTTTTGAAGCGTTCGAAAATTTTTTTAAATAAAAACACCCAAAACTGTATACGGTACCATAATGAAGACGAACTGTATGTCGATACGTGAAATTCTGGAGGGACGTCGGACGGCGTGGCGCGGGGAATGTAATGACGTGTGCTGTTAATCGAACTATGTTCTATAGCAGGGGTGCACAATACATCGATCGTGATCTACCGGTCGATCGCAAAGGTAGTGTGGGTAGATCGCATGACGTTAAAAAAAATCACTTCAGCCTATCATCCGTCCTCGCTATAAAATGTGTCACTTGATTGACATACAGGGCAGCCAGTCATCGCCGCACATGCACATACAACGGCGCTAAGTGCTGCAAAACTCTAGCAAGCTTGCGAGTTGCCCAGTTAGCCTCCAATTTATTTCTTTTGAACTTGAGAAAGGGTTTAAAAATGAGTAAAGAAGCTGGACCAAGTAAGAAGCCTAAAACTTACCATTTCCATATGGAGTGGGAGGAGGACTTTTTTTCACTATGTCATTTTCGAAGTGCGTTTGCCTCATCTGCCAGTCTACCATCGCTATACCTAAGAAAGGGAATGTGGAGCGCCATTTTCGGACCCTTCATAAAAACTACCACACCGACTTTCCTCCAAAAAGCGAGCTGAGAAGGAGAAAGGTGAAAGAACTAAAATCCCAGTGGTCCGGACAGCAGTCATTTTTCTCACAGCTAACTGTGATCAGTGTTTTTACTATAAATAATTCAGTGGAACAATGCTGTGATCAGTTTTTGGGTCAAAAAAAAAAAACAAAAAGCACCGAATTAAACTATAGTCCTAAATTAATAATATATATTCTGGTGTGTGTGTGTGTGTGTGTGTGTGTGTGTGTGTGTGTGTGTGTGTGTGTATTTGGGTTCTTTTCTGTTTTGTACAAGCAGTTGTGTAATGTTTTACTGTGAAGTTTATATTTGTTACACTCAGTCTGTGGACTTTATTTTAAATAAACAAAAACAAATGGTACTGAAAGTTCGCTCCACCCCATCCGATTAATCAAAAAAATTATTGGCCAACTAATCGATTATGAAAATGATCGTTAGTTGCAGCCCTAATAATAATAATAATAATAATAATAATAATAATACTGTTAAACAGTTCAGAAGCTCCGTGTGTTGTCCTTGATACATGAAAACTACACAATGCACAGTAATAACACTGATGAGCTGCGTTATTATTATTATTATTATTATTATTATTATTCTATGAGAAATAAGCTCATAGCAACACTGATGAAATACACATACAGTACAAAAAACCACACACACAAATAGAGAATGTGTTTAGCATTTTTTACATCTGCACATAATTTAGTCTGCACATAGTTTAGCAGCTGTTTTAGAATTAAAAATGTCATGTATAAGTCTATATAATGAGTCTTTATTGGTCACATATTCAATAGAGCACAGTGAAATTGTTTTCTTCACATACCCCAACATGTCAGGAAGCTGGGGTCAGAGCACAGGGTCATGATATGGTGACCTGACCTTCTGATCAGTAAACCAGCGCCTTAACCACTAAGCCACCTCTGCCCCAGTGGTGAGAGAGACATGAATTTTCATAGCATCTAATACTTCTTACCCCACTATTTGCTAAGTACTATAAATATAGACTTCTAAACACCGCCATTAAAAGCTTAATAACAGAATACTGAAATTTTTGGGAAATTGCCGTTCCCGAGTTTGGCCACACGAGGGCAGTCATGTTCCATCCAGCACAACACACGACGCCGCCTAAAACAGAAGGTAGGTTGTAGGTATTTTACTATTACTACTACTACTTCTAATAATGACCTCAATCGAAGTAATTAAATACGTAATGAAAATTGTTGTCTATATAGCTGACCTCATTTTCCTACACAGTGAGTTAAAGGTGCACAGCTATCAGAATCCCAGTTCATAATTGTGTTTGATTGGCCAAGTAGATTAAAGTGTGCGAGGAATCCAACTCTTTTTGAGCTTATTGGACATTACACATTGCTGTAACTATCTCATTGGCACTACTTAATAGGGGGAGGGGGACTTCTGAAGCGCTGCTCTCCCACGAATTTTCAGGATTTTGGGTAATTCTAGCAGTCTGCTAAATGCAGAGATGAGTAAATCTCAACAGGGTTGTAGCACGGTTTCTCGGGGTTGTATAATCTGAGCAATGCAAAATGGGGCTTTAGCAGCACAAAGTTATTCGTATTAAGATTGTAGCAACAGGAAGTAACTGAAAATGGTATTCTAGTAGCATGTAGAAATTCGAACTGAGGTTCTAGAAGCACATAAAAATTCTAAATACTGTTGTAGTAGCATGTAGTCATTCAAAACAGTGTTCCAGTAGCACAAAGTCATTCAAAAGAATGTTCTAGCAGCATGGAATACAACACACACACACACACACAAGGCAATAGCGGAGCTGGGATAAAGGGCATTTGGGTGACTGTGCTCGTTAGGGTCAGGGAGGAATCGGACTGAGTTAAGAGGAGGAGGCCGGATGGGCTGGCTGGTGCTAACTAGGCGCGCCTGTTTGGCCCGGGACTACAAGAGCGGAGCGCCGCACCTCGTACGAGGAGCGCCAGCCCGAGTGGCGAAGCCCGGACGCTGGCAAAGACAGAGGGAGTCTTCTGACCTACACCTATAATCACATTTGCTTGTTGGACATGCTTTCTCCCCTACAACTAACAATGTCTTACTCTTGTCTTTGCTGCTCTGTTCAGCTCTTCCTACTTTCCTACTGACTGTTTCCCACCCACCTAGTCAACTTTTATTCAACATTTGTTCTTTTCATCTAGACTTTAAATTTATTTACTCTTCACCATCTATTCATATGCTTTCAGTTTGAATGAAAGTGAGCACATGTGATTTCTAGCATGCTAGCCATGTTAATGAATGATAGCTACCATGCAAAGTTTGCTCCTGTCGAAGAATAGCTTGTTTCTCTATGAATGTGACTGTTGTGTAAACTTCTCCTTTGAAACTGCTTTATCCTCTTTACTCTGAAGCTAAAATTTTGTCTATATGATTAATGTGTGGGATTTTAGCTTGTTCTTATGAAATGGGGGTTTGACCCCTGCACTTATGTTGCTTTTTTCTAAAGCCGACAAACATTTGCAGTATCTGCCACAAGCTCTCCCATTTTCTCCAAACTACTGAATTTGTGATGCAACAAACTTCTTTTGGACAAACAGTTTTGAGCCTTTGCTTTTATTTCTTTTAACTATATGCTTTGAGAACTAATAATTTTCCCCCAATATCTGATTTTAACTATTGTGCTGGTAGGTCATTAAGGCTTGAACCTTATGAAAACTTCATTAAGACTGATTTGCTAGCCTAAGCTCAATCGGTTTTGTCCGATCTAATCCACAAACTGAGCAGGAGTCACACCCGACTCCACCTGTTTAATCGGTCGATCTTGACTTTCAGTAGACTCGGGTGTGGTTTCTGCTTGGTCAGAACGAAAACCTGCACCTGAGTTCTGAGTCCTGAGTTCCTGAATACTAGATGTTCATACTAAATTACTACAGTCTTTCACTTATCCCAGTATTTTTTAGATAGTTTATTAGGGGACAGTGCATTTTCCCAGATGTTTTTTCCCCAGCAAGTTCTTTAGTGTCATGTTTTGCATTCCAATTCACATCTCTAGCTCAGTTCTCTCCTCCTGATATCTTTTGCAGTCTAACAGAATGTGTTTTACCGTCTCTTGTGTATTGCAGTGAGTGCAGAGTCCAGTGGGGTGTTTTCCTATTCTGTGTAATGTTAGATATAAGCCAGCATGAACTATTCTAAGACACATAATTATCATCTCTTCCTTTGGGTTCCTGCCTTGCCTCATACATATGTCCCAGTATTCCTGCCGTATTTTATGTGTCCCTTTATAATGGTTTTAACATCTGCTCTACTTAATGGTACTTGCTCTAGGCATAAAATGGATTCTACCATTCTCCCCCTCCCTTTACGAAATCCTGACTGATACGGTGAGAGAAGAAGTTTACTTTCTATATAGTGATCTAATCTATCTGTTATCATCCTCTCTGTAGTTTTCCCTGTGACGTTAACACTGTGGGTCTGTAACTTGACGGATCTGACTGTATTTGCCGGGTTTGAGTATTGGAACCGTTTCCGTGTTAGTGGGATTTTTCCTGTATTCCATACCATATTGAACAGTCTTAATAATACATCAAGCGTGATGTCTCTCATGTGGCCTAACATGCTATAGCATGTACTGTACTTCCCTGATGTCGTTTGCCGTGCGTTTGATATAACTCTTTTGAACTCAAATAGAGTAAATGGCAAGTCCTTCTTTCTACTATCCCTGGATTTTGGGCAAGTGTCTGATCTCTACACTGCTTGGCTGTTGAGGATAGGTTTTCAGTACTGTGGAGCTTCACAAAAGTTTTTACCAAAAGTTCTGTTTTTTTTCTGCATTGCTGATTGCATTTTTATTGTTGCTATTTAACACTGGTATTTACACATTGTTTCTTATTCCACTCATTTTCCTAATTGTTCTCCATATGTCTGATAGCTGGGTTTCTCTTCCAATTTTACTGCAGAATTGTTTCCAATATACACGTTTGGCTGATCTGATTGTTTTCTTACCTACTGCTTGCGCCATTTTATAGTTAATCAAAGTTTCCAGTGTACGGTGAGCTTCGAGTTTCCTAAAAGCTTTATTTCTCTTTTTCATTGCTACAGTACAGCTCTCATCCCACCGTGGCACGCTCTTTCTTCGTTTACTTCCTATCTTTTTTGGCATTGTTTCTTCATCTGGTCGTATAATGGCCGTGGTCACTTTTCCGTTCGTTTCTTCGACATCTATTATATCCTTATTCGCTAATCCCACATGTTTCATTTCGCTCTACGTTTGGAACATCTGCTGGTCAGCTTTCTCTAACTTCCACCTTGGCGTTCTCGCTACCTACTGTCGAATGGTCTAAACCCTCCTGGGTGTTGATTCCTGCAATTTCAGTTGACGTTATTGTCAGATCGATAGCACTTTCTGCATTATGTGAACTACAATACCACGTGTCCTTCCCGTCATTAACACATACCAAATTTTTATCGTCTATAAATTCCTCGATCACTGATTCATTTATATCTGTATTCTTACTCCCCTGTATTGTGCTGTGTGTGTGTGTGTGTGTGTTAAAATCCCCACACCATACTAATTTCCCTCACGTCAACCCACATACTGCATTTGGAGTATCGGTGCTCTGTCTATTACAGGCATTGTAAAAGTTGAATATCGTTATACTGTCTTTTTCTGTCCGTATTTTGACTACCACAGATTCGTGTTCTTTCCCTTTATTGATTAGATTATATCTCACATCATTTCTTACAAAAGTTGCTACCCCTCCACCTTTACCCTTTTCCCAATCATTTCTGATTGTACACAGCAAATTTTAAAGTGTTATTTTTACACTCACAGTGTTAAAATTAACACTTATCAAGAGTTTATATAGGTCCACACTAAATAGAGTTCAATTTACACTTTCAGTATTGTTTTTTTTTTTCTACACTCTCATAGTGTTGAACAAGCACTGTAAGTGTTCACTGTTAGCACAATTGGTGTAGTTTTTTTACTCCTCACAGGCTCCATTTACACTAAGAAAGTGTTGAATCTACAGTAAATGTGTCAATAGCTCAACCTGATGGAGTTATTTTCAACACTAGTGTAATTAAATGTGATCTACACCCTGTCTGCCTAAAAATGCAGACCTTTAAAATGTGTGTACTCGTCAATAAAAGAACAGCCAACACATCAGTTGCTGTATAAGGTTGAACTTTTATTTTCAACACAGTATCTTAGATGTAACAAACCAGCATGAATTGAGGTGCAATATATTCACCTCATAGTGAATATATTCATCTGACCCATTTGGACCCTGTAGATCAAAAGGCATGTAGAACTTCAAACTCCGGGCTTTTACAAGTTCACCCAAGTCACATACTGTCGGCTACAGCCACGCTGCGCACAAACTTTAACGAAGGATAGAAACTGTGCGTGACTCTCGTGGCTTTGCATGCAGACTTTGACAACAGAAACACTAACATTTAACCTGGTTCAAAAGCTTTGCACGCAATTCCTTTACTCTGGGAGACTCACTGGTAAGACCAACATCAATGTTGTAGATCGTAGTCTGCAGGAAGGTAAAGATGTTGACAAGGGCTTCCTCATATGACAGTTTGAACACATAGTGGACTTTGAAGAGTTCATCTATAGCACTCAAGGAGCTGGTTCCTGTGCAAGGGATGAGGTGCTTATCCACTACCACGTAGAATTTGTCAATCCTGCCCTTGATCCTTCCTAATGCCAGTAGAGACGGCTGGAGGCCCTCCCTGGCACTGAGATGGCCTTCAATACTGGTGGATGACTAGAAAAAAAACCCAGCAACGATAAAAACTAGATTAAAAATACAAAATACACCAATTACGATGTGCAATGACGAAATCCCTGAAATGTGGTCCTTGACACATTCAGACATTGTGATGAAAAATGTGCTATAATCATAACTAGGAAACACAACAAACCTTAATTCAATATGTGCAAAATAACACCAGTTCGTATCATTCTTTATGTATTACTGCAACAGGACAACTTCATCAAAGGAATATTTCAACCAAAAAAGAAAGTTCTTATGTGACTTTCTTTCTTCATCCGAACACAAAGAATTTTTCGAGGAAATTCGAGTTCTGTAAGTCAATAGAATGCACGTGAATGGGTGCCATCTTTTTGAGAGTCCAAAATGTACATTTAGACAGTGTCACAGTAATAAAAGAACAGTTATTCAAAGAGCTCACAAGCTGTACACTCACTACTTTACACTGTAGCAAAGTGTCATTTCTTCAGTGTTGTCACATGAAAAGATATAATCAAATATTTCCAAAAATGCAAGGGGTGTACTCACTTTTGTGAGATACTGTATATATATATATATATATATATATATATATATATATATATATATATATATATATAATGTGTGTATGAGAGAGAGAGAAATATAGAAGTATGTTTCTACTAAAACCGTCTTCTAACTCGTTTTAAACAAACACATTAAACAATATTTAATACAGTGCACATATATATGCATATATATATATATATATATATATAGACACAGAGAGAGAGAGAGAGAGAGAGAATATCCACAAATAGGGAAGAAGATTTCAAAGATAAGGTCATGTCTACAATTATTAAATTACAAAAACAATTATCATGGACGGGACAAAAGGGATGATGGATGAAATGTATGTATCATGTAATAGCTCTTGCCCAGAAATCCGCTTCTAGAAAATTGCCGTTCCCGGGTTTGGACACACGGGGGCAGTCAAGCTCCATCCAGCACAACGCCGCCCGAAACAGAAGGTAGGTTTGGGCTATTTTACAGACACAGTTCATTACTGTGCATTGTATTGTTCGGACATAACCACAATTAACGGCTCATCTATAAAAACAAACATTATGTAATACTCATAGGACTATATTTATCATGAAAATGCAAAATAAATAACCAACCTTTTTCTAATGTTGATAGAAATAGAAAGCCGTGTACTTCATTTACACACACACATACACATATATATATAGAGAGAGATAGATAGATACATATATACACACACATTATTATTATTACTGTTCCTTCTCTCTGTACCACGTTCTAATACTTAAACTGCCCAAGAAAGAAAATTTGCTGTTTTCTGAGACGATGAAGTGGCTCTTAAAAGAGCCTTTGTGGGTGTTAGACGGAGTTGTGGTTTAAGCGCGTTCTCCGCGAATACGGCGGGCCAGCTGAATATCCTTGGGCATGATAGTCACTCTCTTGGCGTGGATAGCGCACAGATTGGTGTCCTCGAACAGACCGACCAGGTATGCCTCGCTCGCCTCCTGCAGGGCCATGACGGCCGAGCTCTGGAAACGCAAGTCGGTCTTGAAGTCCTGAGCGATTTCTCGCACCAGGCGCTGGAAGGGCAGCTTGCGGATGAGCAGCTCAGTAGACTTCTGATAACGGCGGATCTCCCTCAGAGCCACGGTGCCAGGCCTGTAACGGTGAGGCTTCTTCACGCCGCCGGTAGCCGGCGCGCTCTTGCGGGCAGCCTTAGTGGCGAGCTGCTTCCTTGGCGCTTTGCCACCGGTGGATTTACGGGCGGTCTGCTTGGTTCTTGCCATAGTGTCAAGCTCTACACTTCACGGATAGAAAAACAGAATAAACGGCGCGCTCGAACGCGGCCTTCTTAAGCCATAACGCCGCCCTGCGCTGATTGGGCGTCTCGAACGCGCTCGTCTGCTATTCGATAGAATGTTTTACGTCACCTTTGACTATTGGACCGTCTTCTCTGCCACCGTTCGAAACACAAGACGCCCGCCACAATTCTATTCTATTGGCGCTCTCTCTAACACAAATGCTTTGTTCATTAGGAACACACACAACGCCGTCACTAACCGTTTTCACTCCTCAGACTTCATTTAACCAGCACGCTAACTGCTATTGTTCTTATAGTCATTATTTAAATATGGTATCAAATCATGACTAGAAAATTATCAAGTCCTTTTTTATTTATAAATATGCTGTCTTAGAAGTGCACTTTCACCCCTTAGATTTCATTTAAGCAACAGGCTAACTACCACTATTATTATTATTATTACTACTATTACTTAACGTTAATCACATAATTATTAGCAAAGTATAACGCTTGTGTTGTCATTTCAAACGTGCTGACTTTCTAGTGCACACTTTCAGTAGAAAAACGGGTGTAAAATTGCACTTTTGAAGCAGAGATGGTGGCTCTTAAAAGAGCCTTTGGGTACTGACAGAGCAACAGTGGACGAGTTTACTTGGTCTTGACGGCCTTCTCAGTCTTTTTAGGCAGAAGCACAGCTTGAATATTCGGTAGCACACCACCCTGAGCGATGGTCACTCCGCCGAGCAGTTTGTTCAGCTCCTCGTCGTTACGCACGGCGAGCTGCAAGTGGCGGGGAATGATACGGGTCTTCTTGTTGTCACGGGCGGCGTTACCGGCCAACTCCAGGATCTCAGCGGTCAGATACTCCAACACTGCGGCCAGGTAGACCGGAGCGCCGGCACCGACGCGCTCGGCATAGTTGCCTTTACGCAGAAGCCTGTGCACACGTCCCACGGGGAACTGAAGTCCAGCCCTGGATGAACGAGTCTTGGCCTTAGCTCTAGCCTTTCCACCGGTTTTTCCTCTGCCACTCATCTTGATGCTCAGATCTGTTCTAACAGCAACTGCGAAATAAACGTTACACCCCGAGCTCTCCGTGATATAGACAAAACGGCCACTCTCTTATTCGCTAAGAACGCAGTGGCACATTAGCCAATCACAAACAGGCCGTCGAATTCCAGCGTCACCCCTCCCACCCCTGTGTGTGTGTGTGTGTGTGTGTGTGAGAGAGAGAGAGAGCGAGCGAGAGACGCGAATGAAAACAGACAGAAGGGAATATTCATACAAAAGCACGAAGTAACAACTACATACTGAATTTATTTATTATCATTAACATTGATTTATTATGTATCAATATGTTATCCTACATATTCTGTGATGGTTTTGGAGATCAGGAATGACGTTTAGGAATCACGATCAGGATTCTATTCTACTGTACTAAAATCAGCATCAGCGTGTGGTTATGTGTACATATGTAGCAGATATGTGTATCCATACTATTGTATGTTTCTAACGTGTATTGCTTTGATTCCATAAAGCTTGACTGAACATGAATTGTCGCTCTTTAAAGGAAAATATGGGTGGCTCTTAAAAGAGCCGTTTAAGGAACAAAAGCATGAAAGAAACAAACGTATTTACTTCTTTTTGGGTACTACCTTCTTCGCCTTTGCCGCTTTAGGCTTTGCGGTCTTGGGCTTGACAGCTTTCGCTTTCTTGGGGCTCTTAGCTGCCTTTTTAGGGGTCGCGGGCTTTTTCGCCTTCTTCGGGCTCTTGGTGGCTTTCTTTGCGGCGGCGGCGGGCTTCTTCGCCTTCTTAGGAGACTTCTTGGCCGCGGCGGCGGGTTTCTTGGCCGCTGCCTTCTTGGGCTTCTTAGTGGCGGCGGGCTTTTTCGCTTTGGGCGCGGCTTTCTTCACGGGCTTCTTGGCTTCGGTCTGCTTCTTGTTCAGCTTGAAAGAGCCAGACGCGCCGGTCCCTTTGGTCTGCACCAGAGTGCCTTTAGTCACGAGACCCTTAACGGCGATCTTGACGCGGGAGTTGTTCTTCTCCACATCGTATCCGCCGGCAGCCAGCGCTTTCTTCAGAGCAGCGAGAGACACGCCGCTCCTCTCCTTAGACGAGGAAACGGCTTTGACGATCAGCTCGCCGACGCTAGGGCCGGCTTTTTTTGCTCTCGAAGCTGCTTTCTTCTTGGGCGCTTTGGCCGGCGCGGCGGCGGGAGCGGGTGCGACTTCTGCCATCTCTCTTGGAACTACGTAGAATACACGAGTCGTACACTGTACGTTAGTGTGTAACACAGGATCCTCCCTTCCCGCGGCTGGTCTTAAAAACAGATATGAGAGCGTTGTAGACTCAACTCGGGCGCCGCTGAATGAATGCACGGACGCGGCGCGCGCTCAGATGTGTTTTCTCATGGCATTTCTCGGTGAAAATCCCACTCGCAAGACGAGATTCAACACGTTGAAGCACACGCTGAGCGAGGACGGGCTTTCTCGTTTCTCCCGTGGCCCGGCCCGGCCGGCTAGAGAGCAACAGTCTCGCGCAGCGCACATGAAAAGGCGCGGCGCGCGTTGTACTCAAGCCGGCGGGCTGCGCATTTGGTGCGATGTGGTGTGTAAAAACGGGCGAAAAGCAGGCACGGCCGTCGTATGCGTTCTGGGCCGAGTTAAAGAGGAGCCTTGTGAACGAGCCTGATGTCTTTGCAGCTGTCGAGTGGTGTGTGTAGTATCGGAAGCAGAGCACGTTGGGGGCCGTGTAAAACACAGCGCGCGTGACTATAGGCTCCGCTATAGCCTTGTGTGTGTGTGTGTTGTATTCCATGCTGCTAGAACATTCTTTTCAATGTCTATGTGCTACTAGAACATTCTTTTGAATGACTTTGTGCTAATGTCACATTAGTTCGAATGACTAGGTGCTACTGTGACATTAGTTCAAATGACTACGTGCTACTACAACAGTTAGAACAGAGATGCCCAAACTACGGCCTGTGGGCCAAAGTTGGCCCGTGGTGGCTTGATTTGGCCCGCCATGCCATATGTGAGAAGGGGGGGAGGGGGAAATTTAATTGATGCTGATCTTCATTTCTAATTTAACATTTTTTAAATTTATTTTTGAGCTACAAAAAATGTAAATTGAAATTAAATAAAATTCTAATTCTTATTCTCTACATTTAATGTACATGCATACTTCAAGGCCAGCATGCATTGCGACAGTCAACAGGTAATAATGGAGAGATCCAGGCACTGGCACACAGACAAGAGGAAATTTAAAAAGGTTTGGCAAGTTGACTTTTTATTTACTGAAATCAATTCAAAGGCTGTGTGTCTAGTTTGCAAGCAGTCAGTTGCTGTTTTGAAAGAGTACAAAATCCGTCATTATGAAACAAAACGTTCTTCAGCTTTCTCAAAGGACAGCGGCGAGGCATGAAAACAGAAGGCTAACGAGCTGCTTGCTAAACTTCGATCTGAGCAGAGCGCGCTGCTACATCCTTCATCAGCTCAAGAAAGTGCCACACGGGCCAGCTATCAGATTTCCTGTATTTTACATCAAGAACAGCTATGTGCCCAATCCATCGGGCTTGTGGATGTGATGCGTGACGTCGTCAAAATTGTGAATGATATACGCTCCAAGGCGCTCTCTCACCTGCAGTTCAAGGTACTGTTGGATGAGATGGATGTGCAATATGGTGATGTGTTGTACCACCAGGAGGTTAGATGGCTGAACAGAAGAAAAGTTCTCAGGAGATTTTTTGATCTGCGTGATGAGATCAGAGCTTTTCAGGAAAGCAAGATTGGTAGTATTCAAGAGCCCATGGATAAGAAATGGTTTTCTGACCTGGCTTTCCTGGTGGACGTCACAGAGCTGCTCAATGTTTTAAATGTTCAGCTCCAGGGAAAAGACCAGATTATCACCCAGCTTTTTTATCACGTCAGAGCCTTCAAACAAAAACTACTGCTGCTCAGAAGACATCTCTCAGCAGCTAACATTCACAATTATAATATTCACCATAGTTTTATGTGCAGTTATTGTTATTATTAATACTTATATTTAGTTAGCATTTATATCCAGTGGTGTCAGCTTTGGGTTTTTTTGTTAATCAAGCTGATAAATTTTGTGTCAAAGTTCTCTTAAATTATCATGATTTAATTTCCTTGTTTTGTCAGTTATTTATTCTATTTTCCTCCCTCTCTCTTCTTTCACTCCCCATCTCACACTGTTCCTCTCTCTCATCTCCACATCCAGGAAATGTAGCCCATTTTCCCTGTTTTAGAGAGGCAGGCATGATGAAAGAGAAGGTACCTGAGTATGATGCTGTTCTCAGCAACCTTTTCCAGGAGTTTGACAGACGCTTTGAGGACTTCAGACACAATGCTTCTGACTTTGAGTGGTTTGTTCAACCCTTCACCATCAGTGTGGACACAGTCAGTGATGATCTACAGATGGAACCAATTGAGCTTGAACACAAGTTCAGGTCCCTTCCCTTGACAGATTTCTACAAACGTGTCCCCACAAACAGGTACAGATGTGCAAACAGGCACAAGTGATGCTGTCTCTGTTTGGCAGTACCTACCACTGTGAACAGACTTTCAGTCTGATGAACTTAAACAAGTGTAAACTGAGATGCAAACTAACTGACTCTCACCACCATAATATCCTGACTTTGACAGTAAGTCCACTGCATCCCAATTTGGAAAAATGTTGGAAAAATAAGGACCAGCTTCATGTGTCTCATTAGAGGTCACTGATATTGCAGGCATGTGGCTGTATTGCTTATAGCTTGAATAGTTGTATTAGGTATTGAACATGTATTATAAATGGGATTGGTTCTATGTTTTAATTATACTATAAGTTTCATTGAACTATAGAACTCTGAAAATAAAACTGCATTAGTGAAGCAGATACAGACTAACATTTTCTATTAATTTATTTATTTGTAAATATTATGAAATGATAAATGAAAACCATGGCAACTTTAATTTTAATATAATACAGTTTGGTATAATGCAACATTTACTTTTGGCCCACAGCCCTCAATCAAGTTTGATTTTTGGCCCTTCACAGGAAAAAGTTTGGGCACCCCTGATTTAGAATGATTATGTGCTACTAGAAAACCATTTTCAACTACTTCCTGTTGCTACAATCTTAATACGAATAACTTTGTGCTGCTAAAGTCCCATTTTGTATTGCTCAGATTATACAACCCCCGAAACCGTGCTACAACCCTGTTTAGATTTACTCATCTCTGCATTTAGCAGACTGCTAGAATTACCCAAAAGCCTGAACATCCGCGGGAGTGCAGCGCTTCAGAAGTCCCCCTCCCCCTCACACACACACACACACAGCGAGAGAGAAAGCGAAAGAGAGGAAATTACTTTGTATGAGAAGTGGGTGGCTCTTAAAAGAGCCGTTAGGTTGATGAAGACGGCGGTAACGCACTTTACTTGGAGCTGGTGTACTTGGTGACGGCCTTTGTACCCTCGGACACGGCGTGCTTGGCCAGCTCGCCGGGAAGCAACAGGCGCACGGCGGTCTGGATCTCCCTGGAGGTGATGGTGGAGCGCTTGTTGTAATGAGCCAGACGAGAAGACTCACCGGCGATGCGCTCAAAAATATCATTCACGAAGGAGTTCATGATGCCCATGGCCTTGGATGAGATGCCGGTGTCAGGGTGCACCTGCTTCAGGACCTTGTACACGTAGATGGCGTAGCTCTCCTTCCGGGACTTTCTGCGCTTCTTGCCTCCTTTGCCGGCCGTCTTGGTCACGGCTTTCTTTGATCCCTTCTTGGGCGCAGTCTTGGCTGGATCGGGCATGATGCTGCTTCTCGAGTAAAGAAACAGAGAATGACTAGCGCCCGCCTCGCGCCTGCTCTATTTACAGACCCACATGCTAATAACGCCCAGACAAGACACCTTTTTTTGATTGGCCAAAATTCGATACCTCCCCCTGCATGGCACCTCCTACTGCACTCTGCTTCCTCCCTCCCTCCATGCTTCCTCCCTCCTCCTCGTCCTCCGCTACGCTTTGTTTCCCTTCCCGCCCTTGTACTTTCAGGACAACGTGCACTATGAAAAAACAATTGGCTTGAAAAAAAATCGTTTTATATTATATATGCATGTATGCGTGTGTATGAGAGAGAGAAATATAGAAGTTTCTACTAAAATCATCTTCTAAATCGTTTTAATGAAACAGTTTATAATATTTAATACTGTGCATATATATAGCTTATTACAAAAAATACAAATAGATCTACCACTTATGCTACTTCTGTACAGCGTTTGATACCTTATGCTTCACGAAAGAAAAAGCCTTTTTTGTCCACACGGAACAGCTCTTTTTCTAGACATGTGGGTGGCTCTTAAAAGAGCCGTTGTATTCGCGTCGTTCGGTGTTAGAGCGTTTAACCGCCGAAGCCGTACAGGGTGCGTCCCTGGCGTTTCAGGGCATATACCACATCCATGGCGGTCACGGTCTTTCTCTTGGCATGCTCGGTGTAGGTGACGGCGTCACGGATCACGTTCTCCAGGAACACCTTCAGCACACCGCGAGTCTCTTCATAGATCAGACCAGAAATACGCTTTACACCACCACGGCGAGCCAGACGGCGAATAGCCGGCTTGGTGATCCCCTGGATGTTATCGCGAAGCACCTTGCGGTGACGCTTAGCGCCTCCTTTACCGAGTCCTTTACCACCCTTGCTTTTTTTTTTTTTTTTTTTTTTCACAAGTCATATTCAGAAAGAAAGGGAGAAAAAACAAAAAAAAACAAAAAAAACAAAAACAAACTTACATAGTCAAAGTACAATTACACGCAAATATTGTCCCACACTGAAGAGTCTTTAAACCAAGATGTGCTGCTTTTTAGTCTTCTTAGCTCTTTTTGAATGTCCTTGAATACAACATCACTGGATATAAACGTTTGATTTATAGTCATTCTAGACCTTGTTTTCCAGAGTTTAGATTTAGTCAAACATATTATGAACCAAATGAAGTCATGCTTGGTCTTGCTACAATTTTCTTTAAAAATGCCATAGAAAATTGAGTTCATATTTATTTCTATATTGAGACCAATGATTTTTAATTTAGCCCATGTTTCTTTAGCGCGATAACACTCTAACAGGAAATGTTCGAGTGTTTCCTCTTCATTACAATTAGGCATCGGGCATTTACTGGTTTTTACAAAACAGCTCCATTTTACAACCGCTCTTACTGAGAGCCTTCTTACAGCGACTAACCAAGTTGTATCTCTCAGGTGTTCCGATAGGATTTTATTCTGTAAATTTTGGAGACATTCTTTGTTTTGGTCCTCCTCCAAATTTCTGAAAGCCACAGGGTTACTATAAACTCGATCAACAATTAAAAGATATATTTCTTTGCTCGAGTCTTTCACCCAATCGATGTTTAGATCTTTAAATTTGTTAGTGAAGTCGGAAAACATCAGTTTATAATACGGAATTCCTTTCCTTGATGGACCTTTTTTAGATTTCCAGTTAGAGATGTTCCCTATCCATTCGGTTTGCCTGGCAATACCACTCGCGATGATTTTACACACTGCTATTTTAGTCTTTACGGATATATCGACAGCCCCAAGGCCTCCCAGTTCCCTTCTCTTAAAAAGGAGCTCACGTTTTGTAACCTCACGAGTCGTATCCCATATGAAATTACAGCATATTTTATGAAGTCTTTTTACCCAAACTTCTGTCGGAGGTAAGATGCATGATAAAAACAGTATTTTTGATAATAGAAAAGTTTTAATAATATTTATTCTAGTTTTATAACTTAGATTACATGATTTCCATTTATCAATTTCATCTTGTATTATTTCTTCTTTTTTTGACCAGTTATGGTCGACACAGCCATTATTATCTATATATATACCTAAAACCTTTAATTGCTGAACTTCTGGGACATCTATGGGAAATTTGTTTTTTTCATTTCCAATCCAGACACATTCCGTTTTAGCTTTATTTAAGGAGGCTCCAGAGACTTGCTCATACTCGCTAAAATATTCAAAGATGATGTCTAGTTCTTGTTTAGATTTCACAAATACAGTTATGTCATCAGCATAAGCAGAGATCACGACTCTGTTCTTTCCTATTTGAAGACCTTTAAGTCTATGATCATCTTGGATTTTTTGTACAAGTGGGTTTATAGATAAAATATATAGGGCTGCACTCAGAGGGCACCCTTGCTTTACACCCCGCATAACTTCAAATGGTTCAGTCAAAGAACCGTTAACATTTACTTCAACCGTCGATTTAACATAAAGGCATTTAATCATGTTTATGAAATTTTCAGGGAATTGATACAGTTTTAAAATCTCCCACAAATAGTCTCTTGAGATATAGTCAAATGCTTTTCTTTGGTCCAAAGCCACAATGTAAAAACTGTCACCATTTTTATCAAAAACTAGTTCTCTTAATGTGTTCAAGTTGTCCCACATAAATCTTCCCTTTATTGCACATGTTTGTTGTTTAGCTATTATTACGTCCAAATAGTCACTCATCCTGTTCATAATGGTCTTTGCAAAAATCTTATAATCGACATTCATTAGGGTGAGATGTCTCCAGTTGTTGATATCACACATTTCACCCTTTTTATACAACAAGGATAAAACGCCTTCATAGAACGAGTCATGCATGTAACCTCTAGCGATCCCATCATTGAAGGCTTGCGTTAATAATTTAGCCAAATCTATGGCGCATGCATGATAAAAATCAGACGGGAGACCATCTTTCCCTGGAGACTTTTTTAAATTTAATTGTTTAATGGCATCAACAACCTCAGCCTCTCTGATTTCCTCACCTAAGCTCTTGGAAGGCGGGTCAACACTATTTTTTACATTCAAAAAGGTTTTTAGAAGTTTAGCATCTATTTCAATTGAGTTATACATGTTTGAACAAAGGATCCGAACAGCATCTCTGACATCTTTAGGATTTTTCGCTATAGTTCCATTATCTGTTTTAATGGCTTCGATATATTGGGCTTCTTTCCTTTTATTAAATAGTGAAATTGCTTTTGTTTGATTTAGAAGTTCATCGGAAATTATTCCTGCTCGGACTTGAATGTTCAGTAAAAACTCATTATTTAAAGTTTCTATCTCTTTTTTCAAATCCTTTAAGTTGTTTTCCTCACTTTCATCTCTTGTATTTTTTAGTTTTAGGTTTATATATTGTGTCATAATTGTATTGTACTTCTCATTTTTTTCTTTATTAAAACATAGACATTTGTATTTAAGAAATTTTTTAATCTGGATCTTAAAAACTTCCCACAAATCACAATAATTGGTAGTGAGGATATCTAAAGTTTTAATCCTATTAATTTCTTCTTTTAATTGTATAATCAATAAAGGACTTTTCAAAATTTGTGTGTTTAATTTCCAATAGTTTCTTCTTTCTTCATTTTTAAATCTAATGCCACATATAACTGTCAAGTGGTCCGACTCAACCAAGAGTTTTGTTGTATAAAATTTTGCCTCAAAATTATTATTAATATATATCCTGTCAATTCTAGTTTTACATGTTTTATCAAACCTCGTGAAGTCCACTTTCTCTGGATATAATGTCCTAAATATGTCGGTGAAATGCTGTTCATTCATTATAGATCTAAGGACACCACCTTCTCTCCTAATTTTACATATTTTGGAAGAAATTTTATCATTATCATCTGTGATTGTATTAAAATCACCGCATACAATGGTATAGAAACCGACACACAGGAGCATTTTAAGCTTTTTAAAAAGCCGGATTTTACCAACAGTATCCTGTGCTGTGTATACATTTATTACTCTAATTTTTTTTGTGCAATAAAACACATCTATAAACATTAATCGACCAGGAATTATTTCACGGCTCTTAATTATTTTAAATTTATTGTTATAAAATAAGGTCGCAATACCATCAGCTTTACTTTCACCTATTGAAAAGATTGAAGGACCTTTGATCCATAAACTTTGGGCGTTCTGTACGTCTGCAAAACTGCTTAATCTGGTCTCTTGTATACATAAAATATCAACATGTTCTCCACTCAATATATTTAACTTTTTCACTTGATTAATTTTTGCCTGAATCCCTCTAACATTACATGTGGCAACAGTTAAATTTGAAAAAACCATAAAAATTAAGATAAGGATCTTCTCCGATATATATTATTGTATGTCCATTAGTCTACATTTTCTCAACATTATCCACATCATTTAACCTCAATTCCTGCAGACATATATCACATTTCTTTTTAAGTAATATAGGAATTGAAGTTAAAATCAAAGACATTGTGTCAAAAAAAAAAAAAAAAAAGGGAAGAAAAGTAGGCAATATACATCATTCCTTAACCTTTTTTGCATTGTCAACATTTCCAGGAGAATTCCTCTTTCGCCTTTGGCGTTTATATGGATAGTCTAAAGTGTTTTTACCTTTCGCCAGCGTGGGAGTGTCCGCAGTGTCACCTGTGTTGTCGGCGATTGTCTGGGTTGTTCCACTTTCACCAGCTGGATGCGATGACTCCTCTCGGCCCTGTAGACTTCCTGCAGGTGTAGAAATGATCTGGGTCGCTCCGGTCTCTCCCTCTGAGCACGTAGGCTCCTCTGGGGCTTGTAGACCTCCTTCAGGGGTTGAGCCGATCCGAGTCTCGCCGACTTCTACAGCTGATAGCGCAGGAAACTCCGATGCTTGCCGTTTCTCCACAGACGAAAGACTGGGCGGAGATGCTCCGCTGCTTCCAGCAGGTACTTCCGGTGTCTTCCGTCTCCCTTCCGGGGTCAGAGATTCGGCGCTGCTCTCAGAGTCCTCGCCGTCTTCGCTGTCGCTGGTATCGGTGCTGCTTGAGTCACTCCCAGATGTCGAGTCGTCCTCACTTGTGTGTAGTTTATTTTCTTCCCAGTTGTTATTCGCTTTATCGTTTGTTTTGGTTTCTGTGTTATGTGCGCTTTGTGTTACATTCTGGTCAATGTCTTTTTGATTTTTCGGCATTCTTAGTTTATAGCTGTAAGAATTTGGGCATTGAAAATATATATGCCCGGTTTCATTACATAAATTACATACTTGTGTATTTCTACAACTCTTTCCTTTGTGGCCAAAGCTTCCGCATTTCCAGCACTTTGTTTTCTCACAGTCCTTTGCCTGATGGTCAGAATCGTTACATATAAAACATCGTTTTGTTTGGCCGGGATATGTAATCGTTCCATTGTATGGTCCCATGGAAATGGAATTTGGTATCTGGAATATATTTCCGTCGGGGTTTTTCTTAAGTTTTATTTTATATCTCCTGACTCCATACCATATCCCGAACTGGTCCAGCGGCTTGTCAACAGGGTTCAGTATCTCACCAAACCTTAAGAGGTATTGTTCTACATCCGAGTCAGCGATTCTCCCAGTCCAAAACTTTACTACAATGCTCTTTATGTCTTGGGGAGCTGATGTAGTCATCTCCCAGTTTTTCCAGAATTCACTTCCTGTATTATTATTAAAAATTTGAGAAAATGTTTGAAGTGCCTGTTCTTTGGTAAAACATATTTCATACTCTTTTCTGTTAGGCATTGCAATAAAAGAGTATACATCTGTAGTCGATATCCATTGACTACTTAAAAGGTTTACTCCGACTTCAGACCTGTCTGGAGCTTCTCCTTCTCCACTGTAACGTAGTCTGACCCAGTGCCTCCCCGCCGACGGCGAGGAGGCCACACGGGGTGACATACCGAACCCCGGGTGGCGATAATTATCACCTCGTTAAAGGTGTTTTTGTTGTTGATGTTGTTGTCGTTAAAGTCTTTAGTTTCAAATTACTAACGAGGGTACCACTTGCAAAAAGAGAGTATTAATTACCACCCTTGCTTTTTTTTTTTTTTTTTAATGAGTTTTATTGAAATTATGCAAAATTCACAATCTTACACAAGTCATATTCAGAAAGAAAGGGAGAAAAAAACAAAAAACAAAAAACAAAACAAACTTACATAGTCAAAGTACAATTACACGCAAATATTGTCCCACACTGAAGAGTCTTTAAACCAAGATGTGCTGCTTTTTAGTCTTCTTAGCTCTTTTTGAATGTCCTTGAATACAACATCACTGGATATAAACGTTTGATTTATAGTCATTCTACACCTTGTTTTCCAGAGTTTAGATTTAGTCAAACATATTATGAACCAAATGAAGTCATGCTTGGTCTTGCTACAATTTTCTTTAAAAATGCCATAGAAAATTGAGTTCATATTTATTTCTATATTGAGACCAATGATTTTTAATTTAGCCCATGTTTCTTTAGAGCGATAACACTCTAACAGGAAATGTTCGAGTGTTTCCTCTTCATTACAATTAGGCATCGGGCATTTACTGGTTTTTACAAAACAGCTCCATTTTACAACCGCTCTTACTGGGAGCCTTCTTACAGCGACTAACCAAGTTGTATCTCTCAGGTGTTCCGATAGGATTTTATTCTGTAAATTTTGGAGACATTCTTTGTTTTGGTCTTCCTCCAAATTTCTGAAAGCCACAGGGTTACTATAAACTCGATCAACAATTAAAAGATATATTTCTTTGCTTGAGTCTTTCACCCAATCGATGTTTAGATCTTTAAATTTGTTAGTGAAGTCGGAAAACATCAGTTTATAATACGGAATTCCTTTCCTTGATGGACCTTTTTTAGATTTCCAGTTAGAGATGTTCCCTATCCATTCAGTTTGCCTGGCAATACCACTCGCGATGATTTTACACACTGCTATTTTAGTTTTTACGGATATATCGACAGCCCCAAGGCCTCCCAGTTCCCTTCTCTTAAAAGGAGCTCACGTTTTGTAACCTCACGAGTCGTATCCCATATGAAATTACAGCATATTTTATGAAGTCTTTTTATCCAAACTTCTGTCGGAGGTAAGATGCATGATAAAAACAGTATTTTTGATAATAGAAAAGTTTTAATAATATTTATTCTAGTTTTATAACTTAGATTACACGATTTCCATTTATCAATTTCATCTTGTATTATTTCTTCTTTTTTTGACCAGTTATGGTCGACACAGCCATTATTATCTATATATATACCTAAAACCTTTAATTGCTGAACTTCTGGGACATCTATGGGAAATTTGTTTTTTTTCATTTCCAATCCAGACACATTCCGTTTTAGCTTTATTTAAGGAGGCTCCAGAGACTTGCTCATACTCGCTAAAATATTCAAAGATGATGTCTAGTTCTTGTTTAGATTTCACAAATACAGTTATGTCATCAGCATAAGCAGAGATCACGACTCTGTTCTTTCCTATTTGAAGACCCTTAAGTCTATGATCATCTTGGATTTTTGTACAAGTGGGTTTATAGATAAAATATATAGGGCTGCACTCAGAGGGCACCCTTGCTTTACACCCCGCATAACTTCAAATGGTTCAGTCAAAGAACCGTTAACATTTACTTCAACTGTCGATTTAACATAAAGGCATTTAATCATGTTTATGAAATTTTCAGGGAATTGATACAGTTTTAAAATCTCCCACAAATAGTCTCTTGAGATATAATCAAATGCTTTTCTTTGGTCCAAAGCCACAATGTAAAAACTGTCACCATTTTTATCAAAAACTAGTTCTCTTAATGTGTTCAAGTTGTCCCACATAAATCTTCCCTTTATTGCACATGTTTGTTGTTTAGCTATTATTACGTCCAAATAGTCACTCATCCTGTTCATAATGGTCTTTGCAAAAATCTTATAATCGACATTCATTAGGGTGAGATGTCTCCAGTTGTTGATATCACACATTTCACCCTTTTTATACAACAAGGATAAAACGCCTTCAATAGAACGAGTCATGCATGTAACCTCTAGCGATCCATCATTGAAGGCTTGCGTTAATAATTTAGCCAAATCTATGGCGCATGCATGATAAAAATCAGACGGGAGACCATCTTTCCCTGGAGACTTTTTTAAATTTAATTGTTTAATGGCATCAACAACCTCAGCCTCTTTATTTCCTCACCTAAGCTCTTGGAAGGCGGGTCAACACTATTTT